>NC_090651.1:349184001-349454001 GCF_040937935.1 Hyperolius riggenbachi | reverse complement strand
TGCAGGGGCTTTATAAAGCATTTTTTAGAATCAACGTTATTTGGCAAGTACAATAGATCGTATGCAAAATTATTTGTGGTGCACACGGCACTGGTCATAGTGCATATAGCAGTGAATAGCGGCCATTAAAAGGCAACTGAAGTGAGAAGAATATGGAGACTTCTATAGTTATTTCCTGTTAAACAATACCAGTTGCCCAACAACCCTGCTGATCTATTAGGCTGGGTGCACACAGCAGAAACGCTAGCGTAGCGTAAAGCACTTTGGTTTATGCAGCAATGTTAGTCTATGGGATGCAGAAGAAGCTGCATTGCACTGCATTTTTTCGTTATGCGTTTCGCAAATGCTGGTAGCATTGCATATTATGCAGGATGGCTGCCAAAACGCACATAATAAAACTCTATGGTAATGCATATGCATAGCGTTTTGCATGCGTTTTTTGCATACACTTTTTGCAGAACAAAACTTGATGCAACTTTATTGATACAAAAATAATAATGTACATACAGAGGCTGGGTCTGCCTATACAGCCCAGCCTCTGTTGCTATCCCAAACCCCCCTAAGGTCCCCCTGCATTCTGCAATCCCTCATAAATCACAGCCGCGCTGTGCGGGCTGTGTTTACATATGTAGTGTCAGTCTCGGCTGCTCCCCCTCCTCCTGCAGAGCTCCGGTCCCTGCCCCCGTCCCTTCCCTCCAATCAGCAGGGAGGAAGGGACGCAGGCGGGTACCGGAGCTCTGCAGGATGCGGGGAGAGCAGCAGACTGACACTATAGAGATAAACACAGCCCGCTGCGACACGCTGTGTGTCGGCAGCGAGGGTGTGATTTATGAGGGATTGCAGAGTGCAGGGGGACCTTAGGGGGGTTTGGGATAGCAACAGAGGCTGGGCTGTATAGGCAGATCCAGCCTCTGTATGCAGATAACATTCCTCAAACCCACCTTCTCTCTAAGTGTTTTTGCCCTTCCCATTGAAATGAGCTTTTATTTTTATACAGATCGGACAATGATGTCAGAAACACCTGATCTTGGCTGCATGCTTGTTCAGTGTCTATGCCTAAAAGTATAAGAGGCAGAGGATCAGCAGGATAGCCAGGCAACTGGTATTGCTTAAAAGGAAATACATATGGCAGCCTCCATATACCTCTCTTTATAGTTGTCCTTTAAGGACACACCTCTAGAAATGAAACACAGGTTTCCTAATGCAAGGGTTCCAGAGAGGCTGGAGGAGGAGTCTGGGAGGATTTTGTGGGCAGAGGGCTTGAGTTCAGGACGAGGGGACAGCTTGGGGGAAGAAAGTCGAGACAGGTGGTCTCAGTGTGCACTGCCAGCTGCACCTGACTTGGGCGCCAACAAATACGTAATGTTATTATGTCTGTAGCGGTGCAGTGGGGTTTTAAATGAGAAGTCATCTGAGCTAATGCCTCTATATCCAGGTGAGAGAGAAGAGAGGAGAGAGTGTCCCATCATTATTTCAGTATGATAGTGTGCCCTGGACATTAGCTATTTGCATATTTACCTCAGTGTATTTTAGTATGTTGAATTTAGGAGGGGCATATTTCAGGCTCTGATTCATATTTTCCATATCACTGTTGCACTGGTAAAGTCCAGCCAGCCCATTGTCTGTGAAGGATATACAGGAAGGGAACACTGAGGGCACAGCAGGACAGGGGAAGCCCAAGCTAGTAATGGCAACATCAGCCAAGCCGTGACAGTGGCTGCTCCAAGCTAGACTCTCCTCTCAACACCCCCCCCCCCCCCCCCCTTTCCCCTCATCCCAATGCAGTAGACTATCATAGCTCCCAACTGTCCCTTTTTTGGAGTGACCTCCCTCTTTGGAGAACAAATCCATTTGTTCCTCTTTCAGGACTTGTGTAAAGATTTGTGTATTTTTCTACTGCAAAACCAGGGCTGTGGATTCGGAGTCGGAGCAATTTTGGGTGCTTGGAGTCGGGAAAAAATGCTCAGACTCCGACTCCTAATGAATTTGTAACTGTAATTAAAATAGAAAATATGATAAAATGTTCTATTTCTCAGATAATAGTCATTAAAAATAATGTATATATACAGTAATAGCTGTGCTCAGTCCACAAAAATTAAATATACCAATCAAAATTAGTTACTTGTGCTGCCTCAATAAAGCAGTCCCCGTATTTTTAAAGTCAGATATACACATCTGATTGTGACTGTATATATGCTGTGTACACAGGAATCTCTTATATATACTAAATAACATCTATGCTGTAAGGATAAAGCCTGATGTGTAGCTGTGTCACTAATAGAGATGGTCAACGAGATGGAAATAATTCTGCACTGATGCTGATTTATGCAAATGTATGCACTCCCTTTGCTCATGAAATCAAATAATTTGATATGTTGTTAAAATTTGGTTTGGTGACTACGAATTAAATGGTACCTGAGACGGATGAAAAGAAAAAAGTTTTATACATACCTGGGGCTTCCTCCAGCCCCCTTCAGGCCAATCAGTCCCTCGCTGTCCTGCACCACCTGGATCTTCTGCTATGAGTCCTGGTAATTCAGCCAGTCAGCGCAGTCCAGCCACGTGCCGCTCCCACAGCCAGGAACATTCTGCACCTGCGCAATAGTGCTGCACAGGTGTAGTACACTCCCGGCGGTGGAGTGTGTGCATGCGCACTACACCAGACTGGCTCAAGTACCTGGACTCATAGCAGAAGATCCAGGTGGTGGAGGACAATGAGGAACTGATTATCCTGAAGGGGGCTGGAGGAAGCCCCAGGTATGTATAAAACTTTAAAATAAGGTGTTGCGCCCAAGGTAGACAGCAGCAGTATCTGTGAGGGATTCCCACTTCCTAATAAATTGAACTGTATATATGAACAGATTGCGCTTGTCAAATGGAAAATCTAAAAAAGAAACTTTAATATGGTTGTCAGTAGCACAACCCCAAATTATATGTGCATGCAAACGGAAGAATTCTTCCTTTAAAAACTTACATATAAAATTTTTGATAAAATTAATAAAAAGCGTGGAATTTCTTCCTGAGGTAGCAATATAGAAGGGAGTCCTACAGGGTGTCTGTTTCAAGATGTTCACTCCCAATGTCTATTCCTTGCTTGGTACTATTTGTATAGAGGGCTCCAAACATATAACATCCAGTTTGTACTGCTTTGGTGTATTAGTGGTCTCACCCTCCGTAGTTTTCAATCCGGAAGCTGGTATAATCTTCTGAGGAGCCGCTCAATCTCACCTGCCCCGGCCGGCGGCAGAGTGAGAGAGACTGACAGCTGCTGGGTGGCGTGCAGTGTCGGGCAGGTTTGCCCGGCTCCCGGGGATCCGTATGGCGTAGATAGTAACAGCCTTCAGCTGGTCGGGCTTCCGTCTTCCGCTAGCGATGGTACAACACGGAGCTCCGACACGCCTCCTTCCCCTATACGGCGTGACGTCACGACTGTTAGCCTTCGCTGACGTTTCGAGAGGAACGCCTCTCTTTCTCAAAGCTTTGAGATTGAGCGGCTCCTCAGAAGATTATACCAGCTTCCGGATTGAAAACTACGGAGGGTGAGACCACTAATACACCAAAGCAGTACAAACTGGATGTTATATGTTTGGAGCCCTCTATACAAATAGTACCAAGCAAGGAATAGACATTGGGAGTGAACATCTTGAAACAGACACCCTGTAGGACTCCCTTCTATATTGCTACCTCAGGAAGAAATTCCACGCTTTTTATTAATTTTATCAAAAATTTTATATGTAAGTTTTTAAAGGAAGAATTCTTCCGTTTGTATGCACATATAATTTGGGGTTGTGCTACTGACAACCATATTAAAGTTTCTTTTTTAGATTTTCCATTTGACAAGCGCAATCTGTTCATATATACATGTATAAAACTTTAATTTCATCTGTCTCAGGTGTACTTTGTTACACAGTAGTACTATACTCTACATATGCTCTCCCCACAGAGCTGCAGGGAATCCACTGAGAATGTTGTGCACATTGAACACAGAGGTGTTGTCTATCACCCATAAACCTGGTTCAGATTGTGCATGAAGAATGTGTAATAGAGGAAGAATCTCCTTATTCCCCTGCAGAGTACCTGCACATCACTCTTACATGTACCCACAGTTACATTACCTGGGGCCTGATAGATGTTCTTTGTTCCGGTCTGTACCTTTTACAAGTACTCTTACCAAGGACTAGTTTTAGTCTAAAGGGAATAAATATAGTAGTCTCCATATTCTTCTCACTTCAGTTGTCTTGTAAAATTCCTAAGCGTTGGCAGTTAAGAGGCGATTTTCACGTTACATACTGTTAACCCTCCTGGCGGTTTGGCAAAATCCGCCAGGGGGCAGCAAATACGTTTTTTTTTTTTAATTTTTTTTTTTTTTCATGTAGCGAGACGAGGTCTCGCTACATGATAGCCGCTGCTCAGCGGCATCCCCCCAGCCCCTCAAAGAACGGGATCTCCTGGAGGGCTTCCCCCGTCGCCATGGCGACGGGGCGGGATGACGTCATCGACGTCGTGGCGTCAAAGGGGACTCCGATCCACCCCACGGCGCTGCCTGGCACTGATTGGCCAGGCAGCACACGGGGTCTGGGGGGGGGGGGGGGCGGCTGCGGCGACGCGTATAGCGGCGGATCGGCGGGTAGCGGCGGCGATCGGGCACTGCACGCAGCTAGCAAAGTGCTAGCTGCGTGCAGCAAAAAAAAAATTATGCAAATCGGCCCAGCGGGGCCTGAGCGGTGCCTCCCGGCGGCATAGCCCGTGCTCAGCACGGGCTTACCGCCAGGGAGGTTAATCAACAAAATTGTAATATGCAAATTAGAGGAGTCGGAGTCGGTGGAATCCTAAACTGAGGAGTCGGAGGAATCCTAAACTGAGGAGTCGGAGTTGGTGGATTTTTGGACCGACTCCACAGCCCTGTGCAAAAGTGTGTTTAATTGACGCTAAACTTTATTCCCATCCTATAAATTGATATATTTCTTATTTTCAGATGTTAAAACAGTAGAACCCCGATTATCTGGCACAGGCAGGAATTCCTGATGCCTATGTGTTCTTGCCAGCTACTTAAGAAGTTCAGCAACCGGCACCAAAATAACACTAACCTCCCCTCCTTGCAGAGCAGTGCGCAGCAGAAACCACTTACTGCACCTCCGGTGGTCGTCTTCTACACTTCCTGCCGCTCCCAGAGGCTTTCCTGTGTCCCCTGTCCCAAAGTGTGCATGTCACCGGACACACCAGGAGCCGTATGTGGAGGCAGCACAGCAGCTGGGAGCTGCAGGAAGTGTACAAGACGGCCCCCAGAGGTTTGGTAAATCGTTTCTACACACAAATTCTGCTAATGGCATAAGTTCTGCCTAATAAGATAACAGAGGAGCCAAAAGGATAAAAGGGACTAAATGAGCTTAAAAACCAATTTGGTAATAGAGGACGCAGTGGTGGACTTACCTCCTCCAAGCAGAACACACGACTGTAGATTTTAAGTCAAAAAAACGTTTATTGGGTACTCCAAAATAAAGTGCAACGCGTTTCACAGGTTAAACCTGCTTCCTCAGGCAATAAAGATAGTAGAAAAGCATCTGCTAGTAACATCAAAGCTGAGCGCTCAGCTTTGATGTTACTAGCAGGTGCTTTTTTACTCCAATCTCCTATCCCTCTTTCACATGCCAGCAGTAAAGATACAAAAGCAGAGGGTCTGCACTTGTCCAGGATTCCAACTCTTTATTTAGGACATATCCAATATAACAGTTACACAAGCATCAAAAGGCTGACATGTTTCGAGCTGCACTAGCTCTTCATCATAGCCTTTGTATTTTCACGTGGGCCTTGCTGACCTGGTCGTGCACTGCCACAGGGAATGGTGGGTTGTAGAGGTATACACATAACTTTTTCTCCAGCAGTAAAGATGTCGCCACCTGTGCTACATTTCAGAATGCAAATCAGCAAAAAGAAAGATTTTACAATGGGAAACCACTGACTAAATGTATGAACGAATACTGTAAACAATAATCATGACATTATTTTCAATACAGTTACTCTTTAATGTGCAGTGTGAGGGGATATGTTGTGGGTGTGTGTAATCCGCATTAGCAGGATGCACAGGAAAGAGTTACAATCACATGTGGCTGTGTTTCCTCTCTGCAGGGTTCCGGCTCCATTACACCAACAAGTCCAGCACCGCTCTCTGCTTCCTCCACTCTGAAACACACCAATAGCCAGGAGGATTCCAGTCGCTGCTCCGACAACTCCAGCTATGAGGAGCCCTTGTCTCCGGTGTCTGCCAGCTCCTCCCTCTCCAGACAACGGACCAATGACCGAGACCTGGATCTGCCACGCCTCCACCCAGCAGACCCTCTACACACCAACCACAACTTCCTGCCCAGCGACCCCACCAAGTGGAACGTGGAGGATGTGTACAAGTTCATCCGCTCACTCCCAGGTGAGGTGCCAGCCACCATTGTCCATCCCATGCTCTGTCCTCTGCCGGCCTCCATCTCTCATCTCATCACAGCCTCACTTGCAGGTCACAGTAATGTCCTGACCTCTGCCAGCCTCCATCTCTCATCTCATCACAGCCTCACTTGCAGGTCACAGTAATGTCCTGACCTATGGCCTCCATCTCTCATCTCATCACAGCCTCACTTGCAGGTCACAGTAATGTCCTGACTTCTGCCGGCCTCCATCTCGCCCCATCACAGCCTCACATCATGGCTCCTAGCTGTCCCTCTTTGGGAACCCTGTCCCTCTTTCCTCCTCATTTGTCCCTCTTTCCTGACTCAAGTACAGATTTATGTAAATACATGTATTTTTATATTGATACATGAGTTTAATTAACTCTAAACATTATTCCTATTCTTTAAATTGATATATTTCTTATTTTCAAATGATAATATGAAGGAAAATGAACCAGAATAGAAAGGACTTGTGGTGTTTGAATTATAAAACACTTTTTTCTGAAATTAAATCTTTATAGTGTGCATGACTAGGGGTGCCAGGGGCCGAGTTAGAGGTGTGGCTTAAGTGTCCCTCTTTCTGATCTCAAAAAGTTGGGAGGTATCACACTCCCATCATCCATTTTTTTGGAGAATGTAATTTTGCC
The DNA here is from genome assembly GCF_040937935.1 of Hyperolius riggenbachi. NCBI lineage: Eukaryota > Metazoa > Chordata > Amphibia > Anura > Hyperoliidae > Hyperolius > Hyperolius riggenbachi. The sequence goes on along the minus strand of NC_090651.1, from coordinate 349,446,920 downwards.
TTCTTAAAACAGAAGGTGTTTGGGAGCTGTGCGGGAATTCCCCATTGCTTGGTGGTCACAATAATGTCCTGACATTTGCTGCCCTATGATACTGGGGGTATTAGAGGTATACTTCCAGTGGGGCCAGCTGGGGCCCTTCCCCCCCCTTCCAGGAATCATTGTGTGGTGAATGGCATGTAACATCTGTTGAATACACTTCACATACTGTAGTAGATTATTGCTGGGTAAATTTATTTCCTCACGTGACCAAATGGGCCTCACCAGCCAACCATCATGCCTCCTTTGTGCCCCCTGTCCCAAAAATGTGAAGCTAGAGCCGCCACTGTATATTTGATATAGGAGGGGGTCATCCCATTCTAATCCCCCGCCTCTTCTCTGGGTTCCAGGCTGCCAGGACATCTCCGAGGAGTTCCGCGCACAGGAGATCGATGGCCAAGCTCTGCTGCTGCTCAAAGAGGATCACCTGATGAGCGCCATGAACATTAAGCTGGGACCAGCACTGAAGATCTATGCCCGCATCACTATGCTGAAAGACTCGTGACCCCGGAGGACGGACCCTTCCCAATCTGCAGGTCACAGTGGACTCTACCATCTTTCTGACCAGAGGGGGGAGCTATTTATAGGAACTTTCATCTTTGCCTTCTTTGTATTTTTATGACAGAAATCTCTATTTTACGAGCCACGGTTGTCAGCAGAAGCTATTTTAGTAGCCGGTTTTTGTAAGTCGGTTCCTCTCCAGCACCAGTATTTCCTGTGCATGGAATGCGGTGTCCAGCCCCACTGCATGCTCTAAGCGGGAGAGAGCCAGGCGATCCTAACACAACCAGTGATAAATAAGCCTGCAGAGTACCACTAAGCAGCAAACCTGCACTGACTGTCTGCTATTAAACTACTGGGTCATATCAGATCATAGAGGTCAGTAAACTGGCTGTCCTATCCTCTAGGGAGAACTCAATGTTATATATTATGTGTGTGGAGCCACTGAGAAAATCCCACCGAGTGTCATTGGACTGGGCATTAAAGGGACTCCGAGCACCTCTCATGGGCATGCCTTTAAGACAGACGACTTCCAACAAAGTCGCGCTATGACCCTTCTTGAGGAGCCTCTTGCAATGGCCATGCATGTCACTTCCTCTTCCTGCTTCATTCAGTGATGCACTTCTCTAACAGAGAAGACAGGGGTGACCCGGAAGTTATAAAATAGCCGAGATGGCAGCTGCGATTTTTAAATTGAAATAGCACGAAAACTATGTGGCGTAGAATGGCGATTCAGGCATCAAATGAAAGAAGGGAGCACAAGCTACAGAACGGTATGGATGTTTAAGTACTTTGCAGTACTGGTCGGAGTCTTAAAGGCATGCCCATGAGAGGTGCTCGGAGTCCCTTTAAGCAGGAATAGCACTTAAAATTTACACCTTTTCATCAAATGTTATGAGCAATATTTACACTCTGTGATACTAAAGAGGAAAAACAGCGCCAGCAAATGGGTACAGTAATCAAACGACCACTGCTAAACACAATGTTCCAAAGTCCAGATAATGTTGTAATGAATGTCAGCGCAATAGTCTTGTCAACAAAAACTTGTTTCTTCAAATTAATAATCACTCTGTGTTCAAGATCCAATGTGACCACTAGGAATGATCAGTGAGATGCAAATATTTCCGATTTCATGCAGGATTATGTACATTTTGATGCAAATGTATGCAGCTTGAAAATGGCCAATCAAGTCCCACCCAGGTTTTAAATTAATTGGTCCGGTTTCAAGCGGCATGTACAGTATTTGCATAACAATTAACGTAATCCTGCATAAACTTAGAAATATTTGTATCTCACTGATCATCCCTAGTGACCACCACCAATAGCTAATAAAGAGGAGGCTTGCCAGCCTGTAACAGCCCAAGTTATTAGGTTGTAAATAGGCATAACCTACAACCTACAATATTCTATATTTCTTTTTAATCTGATAATTTGAAAAATCTGACCAATGTATAACGATATATCCATATAAAATATACATTTTTACCTAAGGGCTCGTTTTACATTATGCAGCGGAGGTGAGCGTGCGTCAGCGCTGCTCTGCGTTGCACGTGACCACCCCCCCCCCCCCCCCCCCCAGAAGCAGCGTTTGCGATGCCATTCATTATAATGAATGAGATCGCGGGCACAATTACCCCAAAATGTGTGCAACCTTGCGCTGCAGTGGTGAATCGCAACGCATGTATGGAAATATCAAGTGCAGTCTCTGCACTCTCTGATGTCCTTGCGATTGCGTTTCCATGAGCACGACTAAAAGCGCACATATGGAAAGTTGGAAACGAGCCCTAATTATGATAAAGATGATGGAACACTCTGAAAAACTTGGGCTTCTTCATCAAAAAACTGACAATCTACCCTACACCATTCAATTATCTGGAAATTGGTCAGAAAAATCCATCACACTGGAAATTGGTCAGAAAAATCCATCACACCTAATCGACTTATATAAAAAAAAAATTGGGGAAATTTGATCAGATTTCTCGCTCGAATAGAAAGGAAAAGAAAACTTCAGTTTTTTCTGTACAACTGGTGTAAATTGGATCTTTTTATTGTATGGTGTGTGGCCGCCTTTAGTACACTCCCTGATGTCTTGTTTAGGTCTCTGAGGGCCTCCAATAACTTCCTGCCCGTAAATCTCCATCCTATGTAGGTCCTGAGATCACCCTCTCCAAGATGTTGGCATAAAAACAAAGTGTGGGCTGCTGCTTTATCTCTTTATTTCCTATTATCTGACCAAAACACACACTTCTGGGGCCCATGCAGTTGGGTACCTCATAATATAAACGCGCTGTATATATGATAACTTCACGTGGGGAAGAGGTAGGTGTCACCCATCTCCTTCCTGACCGGTTTCGCTCACTGGCATCGTATTGAACTAATATTTGTAGAGGTTATTGCCGTTTAGATCTGAACTGACATCAATTACAATATTCAGATTCTGTTTTTAGTGTGAATTCAGATGAATACCTGCGCCATAAGGCACTGCAGTATTATTATTTAGTATTTATATAGCGCCAACATTTTCCGCAGCGCAGTACAAAAGATGCATAGCAGTATAATTACTTTGGTGGAAACATGTTTTAGTGGCTCATATGATTCTTCTTAAGTTATTGTTGTGGCCGCTACATGTGACATAACACAAACTCACCATGATCTGGTATGACCCTGGTGAGAGCCAGGCCAGGTTTGCTGCATGACTTGTGTTCTCCAGCGGCTCCGGAGAGCCAGTGTTTATGAATTGTCATTTTATATTGGATGTGTGTCCTGTTATAAGTGCAGCATTACTGTGCGTTCCCTCGGCACGCCCCTCCCCCTATGATGTGCAATAATAGTGGGCTGAGCCACAGATGCAGCCACTGCTCAGCCAGGCATTGGTGACGTGGATGGTGCTAGACCTAGTGGACTGATCACTGGATGAAGTCACTGCTTAGCCTGGCATTGGTGACATAGATGGTGCTAGATCTAGTGGGCTGAGCCAGATGCAGCCACTGCTCAGCTTAGCACTGGTGACGTGGATGGTGCTAGATCTAGTGGACTGAGCCTTTGATGCTGCCACTGCTCAGCCCAGCACTGGTGACATGAATGATGCTATCTTAGTGGTAGATCCTAGTGGACAGGGCCCTGGATACAATCACTGCACAGTCTGGCACTGGTGATGTGGATGGTGCTAGATTTAATGGCCTGAGTCCTGGATGCAGCCACTGCTGAGTCTGGCACTGCTGATGTGAATGGTGCTAGATCTAGTGGCCTGAGTCCTGGATGCAGCCACTGCTGAGTCTGGCACTGCTGATGTGAATGGTGCTAGATCTAGTGGCCTGAGTCCTGGATGCAGCCACTGCTGAGTCTGGCACTGCTGATGTGAATGGTGCTAGATCTAGTGGACTGAGCCTTCAATGCTGCCACTGCTAAGCCCAGCACTGGTGACATGGATGATGCTATCTTAGTGGTAGATCCTAGTGGACAGGGCCCTGGATGCTATCACTGCTGAGCCTGGCACTGGTGATGTGGATAGTGCTAGATCTAGTGGCCTGAGTCCTGGATGCAGCCACTGCTGAGCCTGGCACTGGTGACATGGATGATGCTATCTTAGTGGTAGATCCTAGTGGACAGGGCCCTGGATGCTATCACTGCTGAGCCTGGCACTGGTGATGTGGATAGTGCTAGATCTAGTGGCCTGAGCCATGGAAGCAGCCACTGTTTAGCCCAGCACTGGAGACGTGGATGGTGCTATCTCAATTCTAGATCAGGAGACTTTTTTAAGTGTTTATTCTGTTTTATAAATAAAATACAGTTTTAATACATAACCTCCTTCTGCCTCCTCTCATGTATAAACAACAAACACAACATTCCCATCTTGATACTTCAGCAGTCTGGAGGCTGCACCCCCCAGAGGCAACTCATGTGAGTGTAAACACGTGTAACTATTGTCAGCTCTGGGACCAGTTCCACAACTGTGAAACTCACTTGATGTGCAATGAAATACATTAACATTATACATTAAGGTTGGGCTTACTGCTTTTGCACTTTGATCAGGATTATATAGTAGTACTATATTCCACATATACATTCCCTGAATGTTGAGCACAACATGAATATTGTTTAGAAAGATGTGTAATTGAGGAAGATTCTATTTGTCTCTGCAGGCCACTATTGCAAAAAATTGCATAAAATTGAATATCCAGGTGTATGCATATGTATTAAATGTACATTTGTTCCAGAGTAAAATGCACTATAAATAACTTGTTTCCCTATGTCGCTGTCACTTACAATAAGTTGTAAAAAGCTGACTGGTTTTGGACTACTCCACCTCATGGGGGATTCTCAGGGTTTTTATTTTCAAAAACTTACTGAACAACGGTTGCTTTACGCAGCTGCCAGAATAGTGTGCAGTGAGTGGGAGGACAGCTGGCATCTTTGTGTAGATCCTTTCCAAATTAGAATATTATGCAAAAGCATATTTTATGTCGGTAATACAACTTAAAAGGTGAAACTAATATAAACTACTGCACCTTTTTGAACTGGAACACCTTGGCCAGCAATGCCAGATGTCAGCAATCGGGATCCTCAGCAGCGTCGGCCATCACTGCAGGTTTCTATGAAGAACTGGGTCATCACTGCTGCACCTTCAGCTCCCTCTGCCGAACTCCCCTGCCAAGTGCAACTGGTGGTGTAGTATGGCAGCCTTGGCTCTTGGCTTTCATACATAATCCCCACCATCCTCCCAGAACCTGTATGAGCCAAAACCAATTCCGGGTACAGGTTTGTATTTGGCGAAAAAAATGATTCTGATTTAGAAATCATTGATGATTATGGCTTACAGCTTATGAGAACCCCAAAATCAAAATCTTAGACCATTAGGGCTCATTTCCACGGGCAGCTGAACTGTGTGCTCAGCAAGCAGTTACCAGGCTGCAGTGAGCAGTTATCTGGCAGCAACAAGCAGTTACCAGGCTGCAGTGAGCAGTTATCTGGCAGCAGCAAACAGTTACCAGGCTGCAGTGAGCAGTTGTCTGGCAGCAGCAGCAAGCAGTTACCAGGCTGCAGTGAGCAGTTATCTGGCAGCAGCAAGCAGTTACCAGGCTGCAGCAAGCAGTTAGTAAGACTAGTAGAGATAAACACAGGGACACCAGGAGCCCGATATCGTGTATTACCGTTGCGCAAGATGATCTATTGTAGAAAAAATATACTCACAATTCTGGGTTGCTGTCCAGGCAACCACCATCAGAACGTGTGGAGAAGTACCGTCTCCACTCGGCCTTGTCGGTCGCCGCTCCCGGAAAAAGATACTACTATAATGAACTTACAGTAAGTATAAACCCACGTAGTGGGGTATTAATAAGTAATAAACACTGTGGGAGGTGCCCTTAAGTCTCGTTCTATATAATATCTACCTATCCACAAATAAGGCGCCTTATTTGTGGCTACAAGCACTATTAGGCACTGCTATTTGGCCTGAGGAAGTGGGTATGCACCCACGAAACGCGTTGTCAGTGCAATAAAATTCTATTAATACGTGAATTTGTCTTCATTGAGCACTTTATTTGACCTGAGGAAGCGACTTGCAGTCGCAAAACGCGTTATCCAGTCCATAGTGCTTTAAATAAACTCGAATTATATGATCCGTATGTGTACGAGCCTTCATAACAGGTAAGACGCACTACGCTTATCTGTGTTCAGTAGATATTATATAGAACGAGACTTAAGGGCGCCTCCCACAGTGTTTATTGCAGCAAGCAGTTGTCTGGCAGCAGCAGCAAGCAGTTACCAGGCTGCAGTGAGCAGTTGTGAGAGTTTGAGAGGCATTTCACTGCCTATTTACAGTCTGTGGAAAAGAGGCCTTAGGCTTCCTTTCCACAGACTGTTTATAGGCAGTGAAATGTCTCTCACAACTGCTCACTGCTGCCTGGTAACTGCTCACAGCTGCATGACAACTACTTGCTGAGCACACAGTTCAACAGTCCGTGGAAAGGAGGCCTTAGATTAGGATATAGTGAAAATGTTTAATATTCTGGGCTCAAAGTGTCAGACTCTAATCAGCAAATTCTTCCAAAACACCTGTTAAGGGTTCCTATTTCAAAGATTAGTTTCACTTTTTAAGTAGAATTACTGAAATAAATGGACTTTCGCATAATATTCTCATATTGTGAGTTTCTCCTGTATGTACACATGTGCTTCAGAGGCACTGTGGTGCTATGTAGTGGATTGCAGTAACTTACTCGGGATACCCACATTTATGGTAATCTACATATTGGTATGTAGCCCCGCCCTCCCTGCGAGTTACCGTGCTTTGGGAGAGTGTGTGATCTCACTGTTGGAATGGAACCCGCCTAGTGGAAAGGGCTCTCCCTGAATGTCTGCTCCTTAGTGGATTGACAGGTTAGAGAACTTGGAACTCTGGCAGGACACACAGTGCATCTATTAAAGGGGAACTGAAGTAAGAGGTATATGGAGGCTGCCATATTTATTTCCTTTATAATCAATACCAGTTGCCTGGCAGCCCTGCTGATCTATTTCTCTGCAGTAGTATCTGAATAACACCAGAAACAAGCCTGCAGCTAGTCTTGTCAGATCTGACTTTAACCACTTTGTCCTCCTTGACGTATAAAAACGTCAAGGAGGACAGGCGCGCTCCCGCGGCCGATCGCGCGCGTGCACGCGCACTCCCGGCCGCGGAGTCGGTAGCCACGGAATCAATGTATCGGGCTGGGGAGCCCGATCATTGATTCCTCTCCCCCGCTGAAAAAGCGACAGCTTCTCTCGGAAGCTTCGCTCTTTCTGAAGCTGTGTCCCTCTAAGCGTACATTGTACGCTTAGAGTGACGTCATGTAAAAAAAATCGAGATTGCCATCTTGTGGCCAAAAAGTAAAACTACAAGCAAATACCCAAAAACATTACACAACACCAATATTTCCCCAAATAAAACACTTTTATATCCCACCCTCCCAAAAATGCCCACATAAAATGTTTAATAAAAAAAAAAAAAAAAAAACATTACTATAAAAAAAAAAAAAACATAAATATTTACCTAAGGGTCTAAACTTTTTAAATATCTATGTAAAGATGAAATATTTCTCTCTATTTTTTTTTTATAAGCTTGTAAATAGTGATGTATGCAAAACGGAAAAAATGCTCTTTTATTTCCAAATAAAATATTGTCGCGATACATTGCGATAGGGACATAATTTAAATGGTGAAATAACCGTGACAAATGGGCAATAACAATACGTGGGTTTTAATTATGGAGGCATGTATTATTTTAAAACTATAATGGCCGAAAACTGACAAATAATGAATTTTTTCATTTTTTTTCTTATTCTTCCTGTTAAAATGCATTTACAGTAAATTGGCTCTTAGCAAAATGTACCCCCCAAAGAAAGCCTAATTGGTGGCGGAAAAAACAAGATATAGATCAGTTCATTGTGATTAGTAGTGATAAAGTTATAGGCTAATGAATGGGAGGTGAACATTGCTCGGATGCATAAGCTGAAAACGACTGAGATGTTAAGTGGTTAAAGTCTGAAACACCTGATCTGCTGCATGCTTGTTCAGGGGCTATGGCTAATAGTATTAGAGGCAGAGGATCGGCAGGGCTGCCAGGCAACTGGTATATTGATTAAAAGGAAATAAATATGGCAGCCTCCGTATACCTCTTACTTCAGTTCCCCTTTAAGACAATCCAGAAATGAAGGCTTTGGGATTAGTTGCCTGTATATCACGCTTTCCCTGTCTTAGGCAGCCTTCACAGTTATCCCTGCTATTTATGGCTGTGGGGTTTTTCATGGTTTTATGCCCTCGGGTATCCACATTTTGCTGTTCTGTGTTCTACAGGCCGTATCTTCTTTTAATGCAAACTTTTGCATTGCAATTTTTTCTGTGCATATCAATTAAGTTAATTTACATAAAGTGGTAATAAACTTCACATTCACATGGAAATGTTTGCTTTTGAGATTGATACCTTTGAATATTGTGTCCATCTTGTGTTTTATATAACTTTATCCCTGACATCTTCTGACGGTGCCTTGTCTCCTATAGTTGGTTGTTTCCTTTCCTTTGCACTACCAAGCACTGAAATGCTCCAGGAAAAGCTGTTTTCAAGCTGAAATAATCCATCCCAAGTGTAAGCCAATGAGTTTGTGATTATTTCTCAGGACTGAGCTTACAGGTCATTTTAGGACAAGGGGGATCCTCTAGCTTTATCAGTAATTCTATTTTAAGTTTAAGTTTACTACATCAGAATTGGTCATGCATTGTGAATTTATACAGATGCATTTGCTGGGACTTGAGGACTGAGTTTATTATATCCAGAGGTTTACGATAAAGAGATTCTACTATATATATCTTTCTAAAATGTTATGATTTATCTTTCATCTGGCTGTTATTAGCTGTAATGGATAAATACCTGTTCCAGGGCAGGTCATCATTCAGCAGTCATCACAGATAAAGATGGCGGCTCCCATTATGCCGTGTGAACTGGGTGAAACAACAATTTCCTCTCTCCATGTGCCCCAACTTCCTCTGTGACCCCCTCCGTGTCCATTTGTGGCCGCTTCCCTTCCGGTGATCCCTCCCTGTCCACATGTGGCCACTCCCCTTCCACATGACCCCTTCCTGTCCATGTGTGGCCAATCTCCCTTTCCCTCCCCACACATGGCCCCTGCCCTTCCCCTGACAACCCCATCCACATGGCTACTCCCCTTGTTCAGTGACTCCTCCCAGTCCATGTGTGGCCACTCCTCTTCAACTGTGACCCCCCCTTCCCGCTTACCCTCCCTGTCCACATGTGGCCCCTTCCCATGTGACAACCCCCCCACACACACACATATGTGACCCCTCCCTGTCTACATGTGGCCCCTTCCCATGTGACAACCCCCCCACACACACACATGTGTCCCCTCTCTGTCTTCATGTGGCAGCTCTCCTTCAGCATTTTGGTATTATATAAAAACAAGATAATAGTAATAAGAGAACGAGCAATGTGTTGTTTTTTTCTATACAAATGTTGCATTTACAAGTTTATTTTCACAACAGATACAAATAGCAAGTTTTTTTCCCATTTCCTTGTATTTTATACATGATGTGGGCCGCGGCCCCTCATTGCAGGAGATAGCTAGGTCTACATACATGTGGCTTGGCTTCATATAGAAAAGAAAGGTGTTAATAAGTCTATTAGCATATGTACACATTATTAACATGCCCGGCGGGGTTACCCTATCGTCACAACACGTTAGAAGCGGGGGGAGGGGCAGCCAATATTCAGCCCTACAGCAAATGATAATAAAACATACAACTGGTAAAATAAGGATATAGTTAAGGCTTAAAAAAGTGTATAAAAAACAGTTACACTTGGAGGAGAATATACAGAGATATGGGGTGGCCAGTGATTTGTGACACCCCCGAGGAAGGAGCCACGAAACGTGGATGCGGTGTACCCAGGGTCTTGGAAGAGAGGGGGGGGGGGGGGGCGTCACACTGAAAAGGGACAAAGGAAATTATTAAAGCTTTAAACAGGACTAATTCCACAACCCTTCCCAGCGGGATGAAACTATACAGAATACTGCGACCCGGACAGAGCGAGCAGGGGCCCCAGGACTGCAGAGGTAACCGGTTCTCACTTTGGGTAAATCCACCAATCAGAATTCACCTGGGCTGAACCAGAACTTTACATGAGGCTAATCAGATTACGAAATTCAGGATTTATTACCCGAAGGCCAAATAATCGATAAAACTGAAAGGTATCGATCACTAGCCTTCCAAATCTGACAAGACCTGTGTACAGATCTGGTCCATGCCAGGGGAGATTCAACTCATTACGAAGCAATAAAACCTGACATCAAATTTCATCACATCATTACAGTCCACCAGAGAAGTTGAAAGAGATGCAAATCATTTGGCCGTGCATGCAAATTTCATGCATGTTTTAACTGGGCCAATAAAATGCTTGGTTACTTTTTCTTGCATTGAAGGGCATCCACAGCTATAATAACTAGTGTTGATCCATGGATTTATCTAACCGCCAGCTGGAGTCGGGAAGGAATGTTTTTCCCTTATAAGGCTAATTGGCCAGGCCTTGTAGGCTTTTCCCCATCCCCTGGATCAACTGGGATGCGTGCAGGTTCAGAATTTTTTTTTTTCAATCGAACTGTTACTATGCAAATGTTGATTTTGATTGGTCCAGTTTTAATTTGCATATAGGTTGCATTATTTGCATCTCCTTGACAATCTCTAATCTCTAAACTTGGCAATTCCCAGTAGCTGGTGGAGGGTATCATGGCAGTCATCCTATGGCACACACCAATCATTAAGGCCTATGCCATCATCAGCCAATCACGAGGAGTAAAACCTCACACTCTAATCGCCAAGCTGTAAAACGAGGCTTCAGTTAATAATGCACTATATAGCTGCACTGATGATTTTATACTGGCATGTCACCAACATTGTTTGCGGTAAGAAATAAGCTGCTCTCCTCCTCTATTACCAGTGTTTGCAGAAGTCCAAATAAGGATTGCAGAGGAACAAAGTACAACAAGAGGGAGAGCAAAGTCACAAATCAGAAGCTGAGGAAATATTTTAGAAGCACGCTTTTCAGACACATCACAGAGGTTAGTTACTTATCAGTACCGGAACACAATGGGGGGTGACATGCCAGAAATATAAAACACACTCATCCTCAACGATGCAGTATGATGGCCTTACTGCTCAGGGTCCAGTTTTAAAGGATACCCGAAGTGACGTGACATGATGAGATAGACATGAGTATGTACAGTGCCTAGCACACAAATAACTATGCTGTGTACCTTTTTTTTCCTTTCTCTGCCTGAAACAGTTAAATATCAGGTATACAAGTGGCTGACTCAGTTCTGACTCAGACAGGAAGTGACTACAGTCTGACCCTCACTGATAAGAAATTCCAACTATAAAACACTTTCCTAGCAGAAAATGGCTTCTGAGAGCAAGAAAGAGGTAAAAAAGGGAATTTCTCATCAGTGAGGGTCACAATGTAGTTACTTCCTGTCTGAGTCAGGACTGAGTCAGCCACTTGCATACCTGATATTTAACTCTTTCAGGCAGAGAAAGAAAAAAAGGAACACAGCATAGTTATTTGTGTGCTAGGCACTGTACATACACATGTCTATCTCATCATGTCACATGTCAGTTCGGGTATCCTTTAAGATCTTTTAGGAACACGTATGTAACTACTGTAACACTTACAGGATGATTTGATTAAAAGTATTCCATTAGTTAGACAAGTTATTGTAAATAAGTGTTTGACCGTTTTCCCAGGCTTTGAGAGTATCTCTGATGCGGTGTGTCCCAGAATCAGATAAATTCTCACCTCCTGATCAATTCTTCTGCCTAATGTCTGGTACACACCATGCAATTTACCATCAATTGGGTCAAATGGATTATTCCTAACAGGTCCAACTGATTTTCTGATCACTTTTGTATCGGAAATCAGATCGAACCCGTCTTAAATATTCAATTCGACTTTGCATGGTGTGTCCCACGCATAACTCAGGCATCCTTTTGTTTTCCAAGATAACACGATTATCCTTACAATAATGCCTGACACACACGATGCAACTTCCTGTCCAATACACGGCTGGAATCAATCATTTTCGACATGTCATATCTGCTCCCGGTCAATAATTTTCAAATCACTACTGATCAAAATTGATCCCATTATCAATTGGGAGCAGATCGGACATGTCAGAAATTATCGATTCAATGCGTTGATTGTAGGGATGCTCAGATTCGGCTTCGGGAGATATCCGGAATTTTGCTATCCGGATATCTCCCAGTAATGCTGTGCGGGCTGGGCGGGGGGGGGTCAAGCTTTCCTCTCTGACGTCTTCTTCGGTCCGTCCATCGGCGCCTCCCACGATGCGCTCCATGCGCGTCACGTGATTACAAACACTTCCTCCTTCAACCCGGAAGGAGGAAGTGTTTGTAATCACGTGACGCGCATGGAGCGCATCGTGGGAGGCGCCGATGGACGGACCGAAGAAGACGTCAAAGAGGTAAGCTTGACCCCCCCGCCCAGCCCGCACAGCATTACTGGGAGATATCCGGATAGCAAAAATCCGGATATCTCCCGAAGCCGAATCTGAGCATCCCTGGTTGATTGAAGGGAAAGTTGCATCGTGTGTATTGGCCTTAACACCAATTATCTGTTTGGCTTGTTATGTCGATAAGGTGGCCACACATCATACAATGTTCATGCAATCTGGCTGTACAATCAATCACCAAGTGCTGTTATACTACATGAATGTTGGTAAGATTGTATAAGAATTGTACAGTCAGATTGCATGAAAATTGTATGGTGTGTGGCCACCTTTAGTGTGTACCCATGCGTGACAACTGTCATTCTTATAGTACCCATACACAGAACAATAAAAATGTTTGATTTTCCCCTTTTTTTCGACCAAACTGAATGAAAGTTGAAAATATTTTTTTTTCCGATCAAGAAAAACGATTATCCTGTTTTTTTCTACAAAAATCCGATCAGACAGCTTGGAAAAATCGTAATATTTGATCTAACGGAATAATCGAACTAAATTAATCAGAAAAAAATAAAAATTGTACCATGTATGAGCACCATAAGGGAGCTCAGAGGGGTCTGTCTCTCCTCAGGGCTGGGAGTGAGACTGGTCATTTTTGGCGCACACTCTCAGCCGCATAGTGCCTGACCAGGGTGCCGCCATAGACAGGATTGGGAGCTCGGGCGAGGTCTGAGCATTTTCAGGATTGGGAGCTCAGGGGCGAGGTCTGAGCATTTTCAGGATTGGGAGCTCAGGGGCGAGGTCTGAGCATTTTCAGGATTGGGAGCTCAGGGGCGAGGTTTGAGCATTTTCAGGATTGGGAGATCAGGGGTGAGGTCTGAGCATTTTCAGGATTAGAAGCTCAGGGGTGGGGTCTGTTCATTTTCAGGATTAGGAGCTCAGGGAGGCGGGATCTGTTCATTTTCAGGATTAAGAGCTCATAGGTGGGGTCTGTGCTTTTTCAGGATTTAAAGGTTATGTACTGAGAGTTTAGAAGCCATTTCCTCCTACTGTATGCTGCATATAGCTACAACAATCTATGAGGCAAGCCGTTGTTAAATTAGGCATGTGGTGCTGCAGGGAAGATGAATTTTGGGCCACCAGGAATCCTGCATATACCCCATCCACAGAGCCGAGCACAGACCAATCTGCCTGTGATGACAGGATCCTGGCATTATGGGAAGATTCACCTATAGAGTTGAATGTAGGCTCACCCTGCAGCTGCTGCTGAAATACTGGGCATTGTTAAATACTATTCCTCCTCTGAATTTTAGCCCGGTCAACAGGATAAGTATGACCCGCTCCCACCTCAGAAGTCATTTGTAAAACCTCTTCCCTTCAGACGGCAGCTACAGGACAACCCCCACCAAAACCTCCAGGCATAGGAACACCTTCTTTAAGTACATATTGTCTGGCTGCATGGACAGTTGGGCGCAGGTTGAGCCGAATGATGGCTTACCCTGCTGCTGCAATCCCTATTCCCCCTCCTAGTCATAGCAACTCGGAGGGAGAAGTAATTCAGGGTGTGGCAATCAACGGCACCCGAATTACATTTTAAATCCCATGCTCATCCATAGTCGTATTCAAATTATGTCTATGGGGGTACCCATAAGGTGGGGAAGAGCATGCGCCAATATGACCTGCCTCGTTCTGCAACTCCTCAGCAGCCACCATGCTGGGGACAAAGAGAGAGGGTGCGCTAGAAGTCCTGAGTAATGATTAAGAGAGGTAGACCCCGCACAGCACAACCCCCCCCCCCCCCCATCATACAGCTCCTCAACTCATACAGGAGGAACCCTCCATCTCTCATGTCATACAAATACAAGAGAACAGTGCAGCAAGTGGGCATCAGAGGGTGTTAGAGCTTCCAGGAGGGGTGGAGCACAATGCGGCACCGCCTCCTCAGGCTGCCAGGAGGGGCGGAGCACAATGCAGCACCTCTTCAGGCTGCCAGGAGGGGCGGAGCATAATGTGTGCACCTCCTCAGGCTGTCAGGTGGGGCGGAGCACAATGCAGCACCTCCTCAGGCTGCCAGGAGGGGCGGAGCATAATGTGTGCACCTCCTCAGGCTGCCAAGTGGGGCGGAGCACAATGCAGCACCTCCTCAGGCTGCCAGGAGGGGTGGATCACAATGCAGCACCTCCTCATGCTGCCAGGAGGGGCAGAGCACAATGCAGCACCACCTCAGGCTGCCAGGAGGGGCGGATCACAATGCAGCACCACCTCAAGCTGCCAGGAGGGGCGGATCACAATGCAGCACCACCTCAGGCTACCAGGAGGGGCGGATCACAATGCAGCACCTCCTCAGGCTGCCAGGAGGGGCGGATCACAATGCAGCACCTCCTCAGGCTGCCAGGAGGGGCGGATCACAATGCAGCACAACCTCAGGCTGCCAGGAGGGGCGGAGCACAATGCAGCACCTCCTCAGGCTACCAGGAGGGGCGGATCACAATGCAGCACCTCCTCAGGCTGCCAGGAGGGGCGGATCACAATGCAGCACAACCTCAGGCTGCCAGGAGGGGCGGATCACAATGCAGCACAACCTCAGGCTGCCAGGAGGGGCGGAGCACAATGCAGCACCTCCTCAGGCTGCCAGGAGGGGCGGATCACAATGCAGCACCTCCTCAGGCTGCCAGGAGGGGCGGATCACAATGCAGCACAACCTCAGGCTGCCAGGAGGGGCGGAGCACAATGCAGCACCTCCTCAGGCTGCTAGGTGGGGCGGATCACAATGCAGCACCACCTCAGGCTGCCAGGAGGGGCGGATCACAATGCAGCACCTCCTCAGGCTGCCAGGAGGGGCGGATCACAATGCAGCACCTCCTCAGGCTGCCAGGAGGGGCGGATCACAATGCAGCACCTCCTCAGGCTGCTAGGTGGGGCAGAGCACAATGCGCGCCTCCTCAGGGTGGAATACAGCCTATGAAGGACTCTGTACAGTGAGGTATAATATGCTAACAGCCCAAATAAAAGTCTCACAGGAATCAGATCTGAGGTCATCCTGAACATGACACCAAACTTCCACAGCACTGATCCCATAGCAACTGCAGTTAGGTCAGTGAAATGGCACAGTGGTTGGTTGTTACTGGTAGTGCTCTATTGCCATCTAGTGTCTGTATACATCACAGCAGGTTAAGACAATGGGATTGTGTACATAACCATCTACAAATTCACTCCATGTTATAAGCACTTTCTCATCCAAAACGCAAACTCAGAATAATGGATTTCAATGCAGAGTAAGGCTCAGTACACAAGAGGGGATTTTTAGCCAACCAATCAGGTAATTGATATCTCGGGATTGATTTTCTGATTCCGATTGGTAAATGATCAGACAAGAAGACCAAACCGGCTGACACACTTTCATGTTTATAGAGTCCTGTTGGGTTTCATCCATATCAATCAGTCATTTGCACAAACACATGGTATACAGTAGAATCCCTTTATAGTATGGTGGCCAAATAGTAGTCTCGGTTGTCCGACACCGACGGGATTGGAGGATGCCGTATAGGTGTGCTTTCTGGTTGCTTGAGACTCAATGTTAAAAATAGGCGCCGCGGTGGGGGAATGGAGGATCGTTCAGGGCCGGCGCGGGCACAGGGCGGCTGCAGGGGGCTGGCAGAAGCCCAGGTAAGTGAGACTTTATTTTTAACATCTTCAGGTCTGCTTTAAAGGTAACCTTAAGTCAGATAAAAAAAATATGTTTTACTCACCTGGGGCTTCCCTCAGCCCCCTGCAGCTGATCGCTGCCCACGTAGAGTCGTGATTCTTCGCGTTCCCAGCCACAATAGCTCCCCCTATGCTGCTATAGCAGCATAGAGGGCTGCTATAGCAGCATAGAGGGCTGCTATAGCAGCATAGGGGGAGCTATTGTGGCTGGGAACGCGAAGAATCATTCGCGTTCCCAGCCTGTCGGGTCCTGACGGCGAAACTGGAAGTGGCCGCCGGCGGGAACGGGAGCGACTCTACGTGGGCAGCAATCAGCTGCAGGGGCCTGAGGGAAGCCCCAGGTGAGTAAAACTTATTTTTTTATCTGACTTAAGGTTACCTTTAAAGGATACCACAACCGAATGGTTGTGGTAAAATTGATTGCCGCACTGTGTAGGGGGTGATGAGCGCATACCTGCATTTCCTCCCGCCCCCCTCCGTCTGCCGCCGTTCATACTTTATACACTCCGGTGTGCGGCGACTTGCTTGACCTCTGCCCCGGACATACTGCGCCCTGTGTGCGCAGTATGTCCTTCCCCCTTCGCTTCTGGCCGGCACATAGTGCCAGGCTCAGAAGCACGCTGTCCCCTTTTTGCTGCGTGTGCGCTCCATTACACCGAGCGTCACATGCTAATCATGTGACGCTCGGTGTAATGGAGCGCACACGCAGCAAAAAGGGGACAGCGTGCTTCTGAGCCTGGCACTATGTGCCGGCCAGAAGCGAAGGGGGAAGGACATACTGCGCACACAGGGCGCAGTATGTCCGGGGCAGAGGTCAAGCAAGTCGCCGCACACCGGAGTGTATAAAGTATGAACGGC
The DNA here is from genome assembly GCF_040937935.1 of Hyperolius riggenbachi. Taxonomy (NCBI): domain Eukaryota; kingdom Metazoa; phylum Chordata; class Amphibia; order Anura; family Hyperoliidae; genus Hyperolius; species Hyperolius riggenbachi. Next base: position 349,429,821 of record NC_090651.1, on the reverse strand, counting down.
GGCAGACGGAGGGGGGCGGGAGGACATGCAGGTATGCGCTCATCACCCCCTACACAGTGCGGCAATCAATTTTACCACAACCATTTGGTTGTGGTATCCTTTAAAGGAATACTATCGATGTATGCATTTATTTTGAAATGCTGTATGTTGTAGCACACATTAGGACAAGTACTAGGAGCAATTTGATTCCTCACACAGCTGTTCCTCTCAGTTGTAAAATCCTCAGTCAGTGTTGGATACAAAATGTATCTAAATACTGGGCTCCCAGAGGGCTAGACCATGTCTTTGCACAGGGGAGTTGCTATCAACTCTTCAGTTTATAGTTTAATTATCACCTTGCTGAAAGAATCTTGATATGGTGGTAAGGGGTTAAAGATTCTAGCAATGTGTGTTGATTATCTTTGCTTCTCTTGACTGATAAATATACTAATAATGCTAATTGTAGACAGTGGTCTGCCCCTCTCAGCAGCTTGTAAAGTGGATGCAGCCTGGAGTGAATCACCTCAAGCAGGCAGCCAGTCTGAGTGTAAACACAGACTACTGTTATAGCTAGTTATATTCCAGCAATATTACAGCCTCAGATCAGCCTGTTTCTCCTCATGTCTCCTGCATGCTGTGAGTGACACAGTGAAATATATTTGTGAGCTGTGTGACAGAGTAACCAAACAGCTCAGGGTGACCCAAACTACTATGAGCTGTGTGAGAAATGAATTTTTAACCAGGGATAGTGAGAGAGAGACCTGGGTGAATAAATAAAGTGCCCCTAGCACTAGTGGTAATGTGTACACTAATATAGAGTATTAAAAAAAAAAGTCATTTAAATCGATAGTATTCCTTTAAGCACGGCAGAGCCCACTAAGGGCATGTTCACATCTAGGGTGTTTTCGCCCTTTTTTAAGCGATTGTGCAATGATTTCCTACGAGAGTTTACATCTGGACGGTTTGATTCTGATCCACTCACCAAAGCGCTGCCTGTACCATTTTCTGCCCGATTTGGCTATAATGGAAGGTATAGGGAAATCGCGAAACACTTGAAAAAGCGCTTTGTATAGCGGTTTACCCAGTGCTTTTAGGAATAAATACATTGTATTTATTTTTTTCTGGGTCAAAGAGTTCGCTTCCTGACTTGCATCAGGAAGTGAAAAAACAAATCGCTCTGCAAAAGCGCTTTACACAAAATCGCAACGTGCAAGTAAGCGCCAGGAGAGGGGGGGGGGGGAGGATTGTGCAAAAAGACCGATAATCGCTGGTGTCAGTGATTTCGATTTTAGATATGAACAAAGCCTGACAGTCTACGAGGTTGGACTTCACCAATGTGAGTACTGCCAGCGATTTGTGCTGGTTGGTTGAGTTCCGGATAACCAGGACTCTAGTTTACTAGAGTTTAATATAGCCAAAGGTTTATTTACATTAAAGTTTACTGTAATGAGATTCTACTGTATTATGTGCAGGACAGATGACTATTTACCACTACATACAATTATTTAATGACCACTTGGTCCTCTGATTTTTTTTGCTGACTTCCCTCCCGATCAATGGCCAATCTGATGGGTTTGATTGGATTGTTCATCCTTCGGGAGTAAGTACTGCCTCTAGTGAAGCGGCCCTCAGACCGGCTAGGTCTGCAAAATAGAATGCAAATCAAATGTTATTCCCATGCAGTTTAGGATGAGGTGAAAACCAGATAGAGACAGATGAGATAACAGGAGCTGATCCGCTGTAGTATTATCGACTACGTCTCCACAGAATCACAGAATTCAGCATAAGATAAATGCACCGCTCCGCAGAATCTTATTCAGAAGTATGAAGGTAGAAGTGAAAAGAGGAAATCTCTCAAGTGACTCATCTGTTCTCAGCATTTCCCACTTCCTCTTCCAGATTCCAACAAAGAACCCCTCATCCTCCTGCAAACCGATACTCAATCTCCTGCAGACTCACCCTTACAGAGCATGCGAAATACACATCTCCACGTATACAGCAAGGATAGAGGTCCCATTTTATCATGTCTGCTGAGAACCCAAGTTTCGAATCTATACCGACTGCCCTGAAGCAGAGATGGTGACCCCACTTCCTCATCTACACCGACTCCCCTGAAGCAGAGATGGGGACCCCACTTCGTCATCTACACCGACTCCCCAGAAGCAGAGATGGGGACCCCACTTCCTCATCTACACCGACTCCCCTGAAGCAGAGATGGGGACCCCACTTCCTCATCTACACCGACTTCCCTGAAGCAGAGATGGGGACCCCACTTCCTCATCTACACCGACTCCCCTGAAGCAGAGATGGGGACCCCACTTCCTCATCTACACTGACTCCCCTGAAGCAGAGATGGGGACCCCACTTCCTCATCTACACCGACTCCCCTGAAGCAGAGATGGGGACCCCACTTCCTCATCTACACCGACTGGCAGTGCCACCCCTGCAGGAGCCCCCTTCCTCATGAACTCCCTGCATGTGAGTGACAACTCCTGCAGCTGAGGAGAGGAATACTCTTTGGGAGATTAATTCTATAAAACAAATTAAATTCTGCTTTTGTAGCTCTGTACAGCCAAGCACAGTATATTAAGCTTGTTTTTATTCCCCCCCGATTAGCAGCACCAAATTCTTGGCCAATAAATATTTTTTTTTTTCATTTTCCTGTATGTAAAAAAAAAACTGAAGGGTAAAACATGAAAAGGAAACATAAAAGCAATATAAAGTGAAAGAGATTCAAAGTGCTAGGCTGGGATCTTTGCATGTCACCAAAATGTTTTAGGCAAACCAATGTACCCTTAGACTCACACCAATGGCAGCCAATCAGAATCTCACATGACAACTAAATGCAGCCAGTTCAGAACCATTCCAAATGGCAGCCAATCAGAAGCGTCCGCGATTCCAAGATAAAGTCCAGTTCAACGCTTGTACGACTCAACAGTTTAGCCTATTAAAAAACAGTTTGTAATCCCAAAGGGCAGCCAGGGAAGCAAGTTCTCTCAGAGGTAATGTCCGTCGGTGAAATGTACAAGCTCCTCTAGCAGCTGCCATAAGTCGGTCGCTGACTACACAAACAGTCGTCAGGTTACCCAAATGAGTGACAGGTACTCCAGCGAGAACTGAAGAAAGGGGGAGGCTTGGTATGGACCCGCCCCAACAAGGTAGCTGACTCCTCAGACAGAGGATAGGTTGGGCTGCAGCCCAGGCTGCCCTTGGCATTTGGTCATCAACTCCTGGGCTGAAATATCCCCCTCGCATTTCAGATGAGGGAAATTCTAACAGGAATGCCGGGAGAGTCAGTCCTCTGAGGAGAATGGTGATTGACCAGATGCTCCACCACCGTGTGTTTGGACATATGTTTCATCAAATACGTCTCCTGTGAGAAGAGAGAAGGAAAGAGGTCACTAAGCAGCACAACATGTGGGACTGAGCAGTAGTGATGGTCGTGTCTAGAGGGAACTCATGGAGAAGCATGTGATCAGTTTGGTCAGGTGGTAGATGTGAAAGGATCTGATTTGCTAGTCATAATCATGTGCTAAAACAGGATGTGATCACAGCGAATCAGAGCTTTGCAAATCTATCAGCTGATCAATCAAATCACATTCTTCTCCATGAGTTCTCCTAGACACGACGGAAGGTTAGGGGGGCTTAAAGGACTTACGAGCCCAAGTAAAAAAAAAAAAAGTGAAGTACCTGCCTGAAATTTGAATGGATGGAGGACCGCCAGCCTGTAGCGTGGATCGGGGGGCAGGCCCTAGAGCTGCGCAGCCGCACTCGCGTCTGTGCCGACTGCGCAGCCGCGGCCAGCTCAGGCGGCCATTTTGCTAGAGGCAGGAAGCCCGACCTGGGCTATGGGGTCGGGAGCGGCCCGGGGGGACGATTTAACTGTGGGGACCCGGCGGAACTGCATGGAGGGCGCGGATGGCGTCCTCCGTGCATTCAGATTTCAGGCAGGTACTTTTTCTTCTTTATTTGGGCTCGTAAGTTTAACTTTAAAGAGACTCTGAAGTCTAAAAAAAAACAAGTTTTTACTTAACTAACTTGATAAGCACTAATGCCCTACCTAAAACGCTGCATCCCCGAGGCTGAAATCGCTATTAACCCCCAAATCCCAGTGCAAAAATCCACGACTTTCTTGGTTGTGGATTTAGCTGCTGGGGGAGGCAGAGCTTTCGTCTGTAGCTCTGCCTCCATTTTCGTCAATCAGCGCTAATCGCTGCCTCTCCCCGCCCCTCTCAGTGAAAGAAGACTGAGAGGGGCGGGAGGAGGCGGCGGTCAGCACTGATTGACGAGAGTAGAGGCAGAGCTACTGGCTAAAGCTCTTCCTCTACAGAAAGCGCTGCGCAAATCTCCCCCAGGGATTTCGGGGGGTTTAATAGTGATTTCAGCTGCCGGGATGCAGCGTTTTAGGTAGGGCATTAGTAAAAACATGGTTTTTTTTGAGACTTCAGAGTCTCTTTAAATAACACCTCAGCTGGATGTCTGTCATCGATGGTCAACAAGATTGTACTACTTCCAGTCAAATTTACTGCAGATTGCACGCAGCTCCGAAATGGACCAAGCCACACTGACAGGAAGTGCTTATGATTGGCCCAATTCCAAGTTGCTTGTACGGCAAAATGCTTATCGTCTCACTGGCCGCCTGTAGCTATCAGTGACGGTGAATTGATGAGAGCGTAGTAAGTAAAGAGCTAAGTTTGCCACAATGACAGGTTGTACTCACAGACGTGTAAGCTCTCCCGCACATGCTGCAGCAGTATGCCTTGGCGTGTTTCACCGCATGGGCCGAGAGGTGGATCTGGAGAGAGGCGGAGTCTGTGTATGCCCGGTAACAGTTAGGACACTTGTACGGTTTGTCTTTATTGTGCTGTCTCTGGTGGGACTGTGGAGCAGAAGGAAGCCCAATACACAAAAGGAAACGGTCAATCATTAGAAAAACTCCTTCCCAACATGATACCGAAATACACAATCGTTACTATAATAACAGTGATAATAATAGCCTCATCTTCCTCTGTGCTGTACACAGTGCAATGGGAAACAGTGGGTCCCACATACACACACAGGTCATGCAAATGGCAGTTCAGGCATCCAACAATAGCATACCTTCCAACATTTTTAAATTAGAAAGCGGCCACTTAGGCCACACCCCAACACACACCCTAGTCACACCTACCATAGAGATTTTTGAATTTATTTTTTTTATTATTAATATCCCATGTTTTTTCATTAATATTCCCTCATATACCCTGCCCATGGGTGGGGAGGAGGGTGAGGGTGCCCGTGGGTGGGGAGGAGGATGAGGGTGCCCGTGGGTGGGGAGGAGGGTGAGGGTGCCCGTGGGTGGGGAGGAGGATGAGAGTGCCCATGGGTGGGGAGGAGGGTGAGGGTGCCCGTGGGTGGGGAGGAGGATGAGGGTGCCCGTGGGTGGGGAGGAGGGTGAGGGTGCCCGTGGGTGGGGAGGAGGATGAGAGTGCCCATGGGTGGGGAGGAGGGTGAGGGTGCCCGTGGGTGGGGAGGAGGATGAGGGTGCCCGTGGGTGGGGAGGAGGGTGAGGGTGCCCGTGGGTGGGGAGGAGGATGAGGGTGCCCGTGGTTGGGGAGAAGGGTGCCACTGGAGAGAAAGGCAAAAAAAATGATCGAGGCGCCAGTCACGCCAATGCAGGATGCCTGGCATCCCATTTCTCCCTCCCTCCCTCCTTTGGAATGTGCCCCCCGCCTGCAGAGTACAGTGTGCGCAGCGGAGCGGGCTGCCATTTTACCGTCCATCCACGCATATCGGCATCTGGCTCTTCTCTGCTTCCTGTGGCGTCACAGGAAGCAGAGTGAAGTCGGATGCCGGTACGCGTGGATGGACGGTAAGATTACATCCCGCTCCGCTGCGCACACTGCACTCTGCAGGCGGGGGGCACATTCCAAAGGAGGGAGGGAGGGAGAAATGTGATGCGAGGCATCCTGCATCCCACATCGGCGCGTCTCGCGCCTCCATCATTTTTTTCACTCTCTCTGCCCATTGCCGGCTGGGACACAAGGGGCTCATAGCGGGAGAGCCCCCCCAAATCGGGACAGTCCCGCAGGATTCGGGACACTTGGGGGGCATGCAATAGGAGTATGAGTTGTTCTGGCATTTCCAGTATAAACACTTCCAGCCTAAACAGACAGTTCCCTACTTACAAACGAGTTACATTTCAAAGATCCAGGTCCAAGTGGTCTCTAGGTACAATACTGTTTTTAACCACATAAGGACCAGACACTTTTTTACCATTCAGACCACTGCAGCTTTAACGGTTTATTGCTCAGTCATACAACCTACCACCTAAATGAATTTTACCTCCTTTTCTTGTCACTAATACAGCTTTCTTTTGGTGCTATTTGATTGCTGCTGCGAGTTTTACTTTTTATTATATTCATTAAAAAAGACATGAATTTTGTCAAACAAATGATTTTTTTAACTTTCTGTGCTGACATTTTTCAAATAAAGTAAAATTTCTATATACATTTTTGTCCAAATTTATTGTGCTACATGTCAAAAAAAAAAAACCCAATAAGTGTATATTTATTGGTTTGGGTAAAAGTTATAATGTTTACAAACTATGGTGCAAAAAGTGAATTTTCCCATTTTGAAGCATCTCTGACTTTTCTGAGCACCGGTCATGTTTCATGAGGTACTAGAATTCCAGGATAGTATAAATATCCCCCAAATGACCCCATTTTGGAAATAAGACATCCCAAAGTATTCACTAAGAGGCATGGTGATTTTATTTTGTGTCACAAGTTAGTGGAAAATGACACTTTGTGACAAAAAAAAAAAAGTTTCAATTTCTGCTAACTTGTGACAAAAAAATTAAATCTGCCACGGACTCACCATGCCCCTCTCTGAATACTTTGGGGTGTCTACTTTCCAAAATGGGGTCATTTGTGGGGTGTGTTTACTGTCCTGGCATTTTGAGGGGTGCTAAATTGTAAGCACCCCTGTAAAGCCTAAAGGTGCTCATAGGACGTTGGGCCCCTTAGCGCACCTAGGCTGCAAAAAAAGTGTCACACATGTGGTATTGCCGTACTCAGGAGAAGTAGTATAATGTGTTTTTGGGTGTATTTTTACACATACTCATGCTGGGTGGGAGTAATATCTATGTAAATTAGATTTTTTTTATTCTTTTTACACACATTTGTCCATTTACAGAGATATTACTCCCACCCAGCATGGGTATGTGTAAATATACACCACAAAACACATTATACTACTTGTCCTGAGTACGGCGATACCACACGTGTGACACTTTTTTGCAGCCTAGGTGCGCTAAGGGGCCCAACGTCCTATGAGTACCTTCAGGATTTCACAGGTTATTTTAAGGCATTTGGTTTCTAGACTACTCCTCGCGGTTTAGGGCCCCTAAAATGCCAGGTCAGTATAGGAACCCCACAAATCACCCCATTTTAGAAAGAAGACACCCCAAGTTATTCCGTTAGGAGTATGGTGAGTTCATAGAAGATTTTATTTTTTTGTCGCGAGTTAGTGGAAATTAATTTTTATTGGTTTTTTTTTCCACAAAGTGTAATTTTTCACTAACTAGTGACAAAAAATAAAATCTATGAACTCACCATACGCCTAACAGAATACCTTGGATGTTCTCAAATCGTGACCTGGACATGGCAGCAGAGAACATAGGCATGTGATGTATTGGGTGTGTAGACCAATAAGACCGCAATACATTCTTTTTGACTAGACCCATGTTAAGGAGAAGGCCCCCAAAAAATGATACGTTCGGAAACTTGGAGTGGTTTCCACCGAAAAGGGTGGGCATGGTAGCTTCTTGGATTGGCGGTTGCGTATTGTGTGGCATAACGGTTGGTCTCAGCCACAATTAAGTCGTAGAGACCAGCACTGATCAGAAAAAAAAATTATGTCACTGCGGTGGGGCGGGTGAGGGTTTGGCCAGGTGATCAGAAGCCCGCAGGGGGCAGATTAGGGCCTGATCTGATGGATAGGAGTGCTAGGGGGTGACAGGTGGTGACAGGAGGTGATTGATGGGTGTCTCAGGGGGTGATTAGAGGGGAGAATAGATGCAATCAATGCCCTGGGGAGGTGATCGGAAAGGGGGATCTGAGGGTTTGGCTGAGTGATCAGGAGCCCACACGGGGCAAATTAGGGTCTGATCTGATGGGTAGGAGTGCTAGGGGGTGACAGGTGACGACAAGAGTGGGTGATGGGTGTCTCAGGGTGTGATTAGAGGGGGGAATAGATGCAAGCAATGCACTGGAGAGGTGATCAGGGGGGGGGGGGGGTCTGAGGGTGTGGGCAGGTGATTGGGTGCCCGCAAGGGGCAGATGAGGGTCTGATCTGATGGGTATAATGGGTAGCAGTGACAGGTGGTGATTGATGGGTGATCACTGGGTGATTAGAGGGGAGAACAGATGTAAATAATGCACTGGGGAGGTGATAAGGGGGGGGGTCTGAGGGCAATCTGAGGGTGTGGGCGGGTGTTTGGGTGCCCGCAAGGGGCAGATTAGGGTCTGATCTGATGAGTAGCAGTGACAGGTGGTGACAGGGAGTGACGGGGTGATTGATAGGTGATCAGGGTGTGATTAGAGGGGAGTTTAGATGCAAGCAATGCACTGGCGAGGTGATCGGGGAGAGGGGGTCTGAGGGCGAACTGAGGGTGTGGGCGGGTGATTGGGTGCCCGCAAGGGGCAGATGAGGGTCTGATCTGATGGGTATGATGGGTAGCAGTGACAGGGGGTGATTGATGGGTGATCAGAGGGGAGAACAGATGTAAATAATGCACTGGGGAGGTGTTCAGGCGGGGTCTGAGGGTGATCTGAGGGTGTGGGTGGGTGTTTGGGTGCCCACAGGGGGCAGATTAGGGTCTGATCTGATGGGTAGCAGTGACAGGTGGTGACAGTGGTGACGGGGCGATTGATAGGTGATCAGGGTGTGATAGAGGGGAGTATAGATGCAAGCAATGCACTGGCGAGGTGATCAGTGGGGTCTGAGGGCGATCTGAGAGTGTGGGCGGGTAATTGGGTGCCCGCAAGAGGCAGATTAGGGTCTGATCTAATGGGTAGCAGTGGCAGGTGGTGACAGGGGGTGATTGATGGGTGATCAGTGGGTGATTAGAGGGGAGAACAGATGTAAACAATGCACTTGGGAGGTGATCTGAGGGCGGGTCTGCGGGTGATCTGAGGGTGTGGGCGGGTGACCAGGTGCCCGCAAGGGGCAGGTTAGGGGCTGATGTGATGGGTGGCAGTGACAGGGGGTGATTAACAGGCAGGATCAGTGTTTGTGTGTGTGTACTAGGGGGGCTGCCTCCTGCCCTGGTGGTCCCTCGATCACTGTGACCACCAGGGCAGGAGGCAGCCTGTTTAATACGCTTTGTATACATTACAAAGCGTATTATACGCTTACTATGCGGCAGATCAGCGGTTAACAATCTGCCGGCGCTGCTAATTGACCGGCGGGTTGATGTCACAGGTGGGCGGAGCCAAATGCCAGCGATTGTGCGCGCGATCGCCCGCAGTCCCCGCCCCCAGGAGCCCGCGCCAATCGGCATTAGCCGGTCGTTATGTGGTTAACCACTTCAGCCTTCAGTCGTTTTTCACCTTATGCTTCCGAGCAATTTTCACCTCCCATTCATTCGCCAATAACTTCTTATCACAATGAATTGATCTATATCTTGTTTTTTTCCGCCACCAATTAGGCTTTCTTTGGGTGGTACATTTTGCTAAGAATTATTTTTTTCTAAATGCATTTTAACAGGAACATTAAGAAAAAAAATGGAAAAAATTCATTATTTCTCAGTTTTCAGCCATTATAGCTTTAAAATAATACATGCTACCATAATTAAAACCCACGTATTTTATTTGCCCATTTGTCCCGGTTATTACACCATTTAAATGATGTCCCTATCACAATGTAAGGCGCCAATATTTTATTTGTAAATCAAGGTGCATTTTTTTAGTTTTGCGTCCATCACTATTTACAAGCTTATAATTTAAAAAATATTAGTTGTATACCCTCTTCACATGCATATTGAAAACGTTCAGACCCTTAGGTAACTATTTACTGTATTTTTTGGACTATAAGACTCACTTTTTCTCCTCCCAAAAGTGGGGGGGGGGGGGAAGTCTCTGCGTCTCAGGGCTCGTTTCCACTATAGCGAATCTGCATGCGGTGTCTGCATGCGGATTCGCATAGGCAATGCAAGTGGATGGGGCTGTTTCCACTTGTGCGGCTGCGGGAGCGTTTTTTTGTGCGGCAGAAATCTGCACGGCAGAGCCGTCAGATTTCGCGTGCGAGAGGAATGCACGCGAATCGCCGCTAATGCTTTTAAATAGGGAAACCGCATGCGGGTTGAGCATGCGTTTTTTGCCGCGAATTCGCATGCGATTTCGCATAGGTATAATGTTAATTTACACAGGCAGTGACATGGTTAAATTCGCACATACCCTTACCTATGTGGAATCGCATGCGAAATCGCGGCAAAAACCGCATGCGGAATCGCACCCGCATGCGATTTTGTCCGCGGTGGAATGCAGGCGATTCCGCACCGCAACAGTGGAAACGAGCCCTTATAGTCCAAATGCAGGGAGTTCCTGACTTGTGAACGCCTGCCAATACCAACCTCCAACCCGCCGCAATGTCGGGTACTCCCTGTACTGTGCCATGCAGAGGAGGACACTGGGAGAAATGGAGGACACAAGGAGGACAGAGGCTGACGCATGAGGGATGGAGGAAGACACATGAGGTACAAGAGAGGCACAAAGGGGGCATAATCCACAAGATGCCCCTTCACCATGGATGCACCAGGTTTGATATATATTTTTTTCCCCTGGTTTTTGACCTCTAAACTTAGGTGTGTCTTATAGTCCGAAAAATACGGTATGTATTTTGTTGTTTTTTTTTTTATTTGTAATTTTTTTTTTTTTAGTTAAACATTTTATTGGGGTATGTTTTGGGTGTGGGAGGTAAACGGTTAATTTTAAATGTCATTTATTGAGTCTTTTTGTAATAAAAATGTATGTGCATGTAGTTTTACTATTTAGCCACAAGATGGCCAGTGATTTTTTTTTTTGTTTTTCTATCCTGTGAGCTAGCACTCTCACTCTCAGCTATAAAGATTCCTGAGAAAAGCCAGACTGAATGCTCAGTCAGGGATTTTATCAGGGCTGGTAAGAAGCAAGCTGAGCAGTGAAGAATGAAACAGAGAGCAGGGTAGGTGTTTTCTCTAATGTTCCCACTGATATATTTGGTAAAATACATGAGGATGCTTCGTCTCTGGTTCACTTTAAGTCCAAATCCAGAGTTGTCTGAAAGAAAATCATTTATCCACGTTTCATCACACTGAACTCAACTTACAATCTCCCAGAATGCAACCTGTTTGTAAGCAGAGGATAGCCTGTAATATGAAGGAGAGTGGAGTGGGAATGCATTGGGTGCAGAGAACAAGAGCTGTATTAATGTCTGGAGAATGAACAGGACACAATATATATTTGTTTAAAGAGAACCCGAGGTGTGTTTGAAGAATGTTATCTGCATACAGAGGCTGGATCTGCCTATACAGCCCAGCCTCTGTTGCTGTCCCAAACCCCCCTAAGGTCCCCCTGCACTCTGCAATCAGACATAAATCACAGCTGCGCTGTGCTGACTGTGTTTACATCTGTAGTGTCAGTCTTAGCTGCTTCCCCGCCTCCTACAGAGCTCCGGTCCCTGCCCCTGTCCCTTCCCTCCAATCAGCGGGGAGGGAAGGGATGCAGGCGGGGACCAGAGTTCTGCAGGAGGTGGAGAGAGCAGCAGACTGACACTATAGAGATAAACACAGCCTTCTCTGACAAGCTGTGTGTCAGCAGAACGGCTGTGATTTATGCAGAGTGCAGGGGGACCTTAGGGGGGTTTGGGATAGCAACAGAGGCTGAGCTGTATAGGTAGATCCAGCCTCTGTATGCAGATAACATTCTTTAAACCCACCTCGGGTTCTCTTTAAAGGGTGGTTTAAAGGACAACTGAACTGAGAGAGATGTGGAGGCTGCCATATTTATATATTTATTTCCTTTTAAAATACCGGTTGCCTGGCAACCCTGCTGATCTATTTGGTTGCAGTAGTGTCTGAATCACACACCTGAAACAAGCATGCAGCTAATCTTGTCAGATCTGACAATAATCTCAGAAACACCTGATCTGCTGCATGCTTGTTCCGGGTCTATGGCATTAGAGGCAGAGGATCAGCATTCAGCAGGATAGCCAGGCAACTGGTATTGCTTAAAACGAAAAAAAAAAAAAATATGGCAGCCTCCATATCCCTCTCGCTACAGTTGTCCTTTAACCACTTCCGTATCAGCAGTCTCTGCCCCTTTAAGGACCAGCGACTGCTAGCACGGTAAAACACCGCTTCCCGACGAATCGCCGCACACAACTGCCGCTCTCGCCGGTCACGACCCTGCCCCATTGCCGCAAGCTCCTCTCTCTGCTGGCTCCTGACACTATCTATCAATGGGAGCCAATGTGATTGGCTCTCCATGATCACGTGGTCAGGAGCCAATTAAAGTGGCTCCTGACCTTCTAACAGAGCTTTGCCGTCTTATAGATGGCAGAGCTAGCGAACTGCGGCGGGTTCAGAGCGGCGAGATCAGCGGGGACGCCTCGTTCATCAGGACATTGAATCAACGTCCAGTCAGAGCGGCAGCACCACCTGCCGGACGTAGATTCAAACTGCGTCAGTCCGGAACCAGTTAAGGATGTGTCTGAAGATTGTGAGTGGCAGAGAATCCTGGGCATTACACAGAAGAGTTGCACAGGGAGTATAAGGCCTGGAAGGAGTCTTGGGTAGGAAAGTGCAAGGAGCAGGCTAGAAAAATTTCATATGAGGAGCAGAGACTATGGATGGATTATTATATGGGGAGTGGGAAGGAGTTACACGACAAGATAAGTTATCAAGTGCTTTATTAGAGAGGGTTAGTATCACCAATAATGGTAACTGAAAACCAAAGAGGGGCAGCATCAGAGGAGCGGAAGAAGAGGTGGATGAAAGGGGCAGCAGAGGTCAGTAGGGATTGGCAGAGAGGGGCAGCATCAGAGGAGAGGGAGGAGAGGTGGATGAAAAGGGCAGCAGAGGTCAGTAAGGATTGGCAGAGAGGGGCAGCATCAGAGGAGCGGGAGGAAAGGTGGATGAAAGGGGCAGCAGAGGTCAGTAGGGATTGGCAGCATCAGAGGAGCGGGAGGAAGGGTGGATGAAAGGGGCAGTAGAGGTCAGTAGGGATTGGCAGAGAGGGGCAGCATCAGATGAGCAGGAGGAAAGGTGGATAAAAGGGGCAGCAGAGGTCAGTAGGGATTGGCAGCATCAGAGGAGCGGGAGGAAAGGTGGATGAAAGGGGCAGCACAGGTCAGTAGGGATTGGCAGAGAGGGGCAGCATCAGAGGAGCGGTGGCTGAGACTGGCAGCAGAGGTCAGCAGGGATTGGCAGAGAGGGGCAGCATCAAAGGAGTGGAAGGAGAGGTGGATAAGATGGACAGCAGGGATCAGTAGGGAATGACAAAGAGGGGCAGCATAAGAGGAGCAGGAGAAGAGGTGGATGAGGAGGGCAGCAGAGATTGGCAGAGAGGGGCAGCATCAGAGAAGTGGGAGGAAAGGTGGTTGAGAGGGGCAGCAGAGCTCAGTATGGATTGGGAGAGGGGCAGCATCAGAGGAGCGGGAGGAAAGATGGATGAGAGGGGCAGCAGAGGTCAGTATGGATTGGGAGAGGGGCAGCATCAGAGGAGCGGGAGGAAAGATGGATGAGAGGGGCAGCAGAGGTCAGTATGGATTGGGAGAGGGGCAGCATCAGAGGAGCGGGAGGAAAGATGGATGAGAGGGGCAGCAGAGGTCAGTATGGATTGGGAGAGGGGCAGCATCAGAGGAGCGGGAGGAGAGGTGGATGAGACAGGCAGCAGAGAAAGGACATATTGTCCAAATTAGCAGTCTGTCGATGTAAAGCCCTGAAAGCAGAAGGTGCCAACAGGCCACAGTACACGGGGGAACAACTATGTCTATGTCACTGTTGCAGGAACAATGTGATTACTGAATATCTTACCTGCAGATTGGAAAGTTGGGTGAAAGCCTTCTCACAGGCGGGCTGTGGGCACTTGTAGGGCCGATCCCCAGTGTGAATCCTGCAACACAAGACTGCATGATACATACAGGGCACAGCCGCTACATACAGCATAACACAGTGACTACACACAACAGAACATGGAGACTACACAGACACACAGCTACTACACACAGCACAACTACACACAACAACACACACACACACAGCACAACATAGACTGCAAAAAAACCACACACCTTACAACATACTGACATACAAACTACACACAGTATATCACGCAACACAGACACAAAACAGACACACACATAGCTGTTACTATTGGCAAGATCAGTTGTTCCCACCAGTGGCAGCACCGGGTCTGTGTCACCCTTTCCTGGCTTCTAACAGAGTGCAGCATCTTTGTCCACATAAGTGCATACAAAGAAATGAGCCCTTCGTAAAATACACAGTACAAAAAGACATGGCCGCCAGCAGCCAATCAGTAATGCGAGGTTACCAGCAGCCAATCAGTAATGCGAGGCTACCAGCAGCCAATCAGAAACGTCAAGCTACCAGCAGTCAATCAGTAACGCCATAGCAAAGAAATGAACAGCGCTACTTAAAAACAGATGAGTGCTTACCTGCAAAAAAGTGCACACCCCACTCATGGGATTCAAATACACAATGAGCATACACATGACCTGTCTACCACTTGGAGGATGTTAGTTTCACTAACAATTTGCAATTTGTTAGGTACTTGTCCCTCCCACTGTCGAAGAAGTCTTTCCTCCATGGGAGGGGACCTAACACTAACTAAATTCTACCTATGCATATGCATAGCCTGGGCGCGCTACCAGTAAAATTGAGAATTGCGCAAAAAAAGTGGGATCAGCGCATCACCAGGCCGCCTCTGATTGGCCTCAGCTCAGAGATGCGCTGAGCCCCCCCAGAAACTGCAAACGCACCTTGAACCCAAACAGAGGCTCTGCATATACACCAATGGAAAACTATTAAGTGGGAGCAGCTGACCAGAAATAAATCAATCAAACATAGCAAAGAAATGAACAGCGCTACTTAAAAACAGATGAGTGCTTACCTGCAAAAAAGTGCACACCCCACTCATGGGATTCAAATACACAATGAGCATACACATGACCTGTCTACCACCAGGCTATGCATATGCATAGGTAGAATTTAGTTAGTGTTAGGTCCCCTCCCATGGAGGAAAGACTTCTTCGACAGTGGGAGGGACAAGTACCTAACAAATTGCAAATTGTTAGTGAAACTAACATCCTCCAAGTGGTAGACAGGTCATGTGTATGCTCATTGTGTATTTGAATCCCATGAGTGGGGTGTGCACTTTTTTGCAGGTAAGCACTCATCTGTTTTTAAGTAGCGCTGTTCATTTCTTTGCTATGTTTGATTGATTTATTTCTGGTCAGCTGCTCCCACTTAATAGTTTTCCTTTGGTGTATATGCAGAGCCTCTGTTTGGGTTCAAGGTGCGTTTGCAGTTTCTGGGGGGGCTCAGCGCATCTCTGAGCTGAGGCCAATCAGAGGCGGCCTGGTGATGCGCTGATCCCACTTTTTTTGCGCAATCAGTAACGCCAGGCTACCAGCTGCCATTAAGGAACGCCAGGCTACCAGCAGCCAATCAGGAACACCAGGCTACCAGCAGCCAATCAGGAACACCAGGCTACCAGCAGCCAATCAGGAATGCCAGGCTACCAGCAGCCAATCAGGAATGCCAGGCTACCAGCAGCCAATCAGTGATGCCAGGCTACCAGCAGCCATTAAGGAACGCCAGGCTACCAGCAGCCAATCAGGAATGCCAGGCTACCAGCAGCCAATCAGGAATGCCAGGCTACCAGCAGCCAATCAGTGATGCCAGGCTACCAGCAGAGAACCAGTAACGCCAGGCTACCAGCAGCCAGTGATGCCAGGCTACCAGCTGCCATTAAGGAACGCCAGGCTACCAGCAGCCAATCAGGAACACCAGGCTACCAGCAGCCAATCAGGAACAACAGGCTACCAGCAGCCAATCAGTGATGCCAGGCTACCAGCAGCCAATCAGTGATGCCAGGCTACCAGCAGAGAACCAGTAACGCCAGGCTACCAGCAGCCAATCAGTAACGCCAGGCTACCAGCAGCAAATCAGGAATGCCAGGCTACCAGCAGCCAATCAGTGATGCCAGGCTACCAGCAACCAATCAGTAACGCCAGGCTACCAGCAACCAATCAGGAATGCCAGGCTACCAGCAGCCAATCAGTAACGCCAGGCTGCCAGCAGCCAATCAGTAACGCCAGGCTACCAGCAGCCAATCAGTAATGCCAGACTACCAGCAGTGCTAACCAGTAATGCCAGGCTATCAGCAGCCAATCAGTAACCCCAGGCTACCAGCAGCCAATCAGTAATGCCAGGCTACCAGCAGCCAATCAGTAATGCCAGGCTACCAGAAACCAATCAGTAATGCCAGGCTACCAGCAGCCAATCAGTGATGCCAGGCTACCAGCAGCCAATCAGTGATGCCAGGCTACCAGCAGCCAATCAGTGATGCCAAGCTACCAGCAGGAAATCAGTAATGCCAGGCTACCAGCAGTGCTAACCAGTAATGCCAGGCTACCAGCAGCCAATCAGTAACCCCAGGCTACCAGCAGCCAATCAGTAATGCCTGGCTACCAGAAACCAATCAGTAATGCCAGGCTACCAGCAGCCAATCAGTGATGCCAGGCTACCAGCAGTGCTAACCAGTAATGCCAGGCTACCAGCAATGCTAACTAGTAATGCCAAGCCAGTACCCTCCAGCCAGTGCCAGCTGATAATGCCAGACCGCTACCTACAGCGAGTGCCAGTACTTCAGTAAGCCTAGGCAGAGCTGTTCCTGCACACACGCAAGTAGTTAGAGAGCTAGCTGATGAAAAGGGGCACACTGCTAATGGGTCCTTGCTTATAGCACAAAAATTCACCTTAGGCTAAGCCAGATAGTCAACCTAAAAAAAGCAAACTAGCCATTCAGGCAAGTAAGTCAGATTAGCAAGGACGCACAGCCAATCGTGTAAATCAGCCAGAGACTATGCCAACAACAAGGTGCTTAACATTGAAATATTTGTATGGTTTTTATTTTGAAAATGGTGGGAACCACTGGAGCCAAGCACAATGCAGAAAAGCCACCCTATGTTTAGTGGTTACAGATGATTAACTGCAGTTTCCACTTACTGGGGAGAAAGTGTGCCGACATACCTGGTGTGCTGCTGGAGATGAGAGAGCTGGCGGAAGGATTTCTCACAGTACGAGCAGTGATAGGGCTTGACGCCGAGGTGGATGCGCAGATGCTGCGCTAGATATGAAGCGTTGGCAAATGATTTGGAGCAGTGCGGGCACTTGTGAGGTTTGGCCTCTGTGTGGGACTTCGAGTGAATCTGCATCTCTGACTTGGTGAAGAAGGTGAGAGGACATATTTTACACCTACACCAGAGAAAAGAGAAGAACAAAAGTGTCACACTTTACACCAGAGAAAAGAGAAGAGCAAAAGTGTCACACTTTACACCAGAGAAAAGAGAAGAGCAAAAGTGTCACACTTTAAACCAGAGAAAAGAGAAGAGCAAAAGTGTCACACTTTATACCAGAGAAAAGAGAAGAGCAAAAGTGTCACACTTTCTACCAGAGAGAAGAGAAGAGCACAAGTGTCACACTTTAAACCAGAGAAGAGCAAAAGTGTCACACTTTACACCAGAGGGAAGAAAAGAGCAAAAGTGTCACACTTTACACCAGAGGGAAGAGAAGAGCAAAAGTGTCACACTTTACACCAGAGGGAAGAGAAGAGCAAAAGTGTCACACTTTACAACAGAGCGAAAAGAAGAGCACAATTATCATACTTTACACCTGTGATAAACACCCAATCCCGTTGCACTATACCTGTCTGCCATGCACACGGCCAACGTGGTTGCCGTAGTAAGGCAGGTGCATGTGTCAATCGAACATGCACTTGGCGGCACTGATTTTCAACCAATTTATTATAATATTGGAACCGGACAGTTAATCGGCCGCCAAGTTGCCTGATGTATGGCGCCCTTTACTGTTTCTGTCAAAGCTCTTTGTTTGCTAGAACCCTACACCAGATAAAGAGGAGGGCACAATCATCACACATTACACCTACACCAGATAAAGAGGAGGGCACAATCATCACACATTACACCTACACCAGATAAAGAGGAGGGCACAATCATCACACATTACACCTACACCAGATAAAGAGGAGGGCACAATCATCACACTTTACACCTACACCAGATAAAGAGGAGGGCACAATCATCACACTTTACACCTACACCAGATAAAGAGGAGGGCACAATCATCACACTTTACACCTACACCAGATAAAGAGGAGGGCACAATCATCACACTTTACACCTACACCAGATAAAGAGGAGGGCACAATCATCACACTTTACACCTACACCAGATAAAGAGGAATGCACAATCATCACACTTTACACCTACACCAGATAAAGATGAGGGCACAATCATCACACTTTACACCTACACCAGATAAAGAGGAGAGCACAATCATCACACTTTACACCTACACCAGATAAAGAGGAGATCACAATCATCACACTTTACACCTACACCAGATAAAGAGGAGGGCACAATCATCACACTTTACACCTACACCAGATAAAGAGGAGGGCACAATCATCACACTTTACACCTACACCAGATAAAGAGGAGGGCACAATCATCACACTTTACACCTACACCAGATAAAGAGGAGAGCACAATCATCACACTTTACACCTACACCAGATAAAGAGGAGAGCACAATCATCACACTTTACACCTACACCAGATAAAGAGGAGGGCACAATCATCACACTTTACACCTACACCAGATAAAGAGGAGGGCACAATCATCACACTTTACACCTACACCAGATAAAGAGGAGGGCACAATCATCACACTTTACACCTACACCAGATAAAGAGGAGGGCACAATCATCACACTTTACACCTACACCAGATAAAGAGGAGGGCACAATCATCACACTTTACACCTACACCAGATAAAGAGGAGGGCACAATCATCACACTTTACACCTACACCAGATAAAGAGGAGGGCACAACCATCACACATTACACCTACACCAGATAAAGAGGAGGGCACAATCATCACACATTACACCTACACCAGATAAAGAGGAGGGCACAATCATCACACATTACACCTACACCAGATAAAGAGGAGGGCACAATCATCACACTTTACACCTACACAAGATAAAGAGGAGGGCACAATCATCACACTTTACACCTACACCAGATAAAGAGGAGGGCACAATCATCACACATTACACCTACACCAGATAAAGAGGAGGGCACAATCATCACACATTACACCTACACCAGATAAAGAAGAGGGCACAATCATCACACTTTACACCTACACCAGATAAAGAGGAGGGCACAATCATCACACTTTACACCTACACAAGATAAAGAGGAGGGCACAATCATCACACTTTACACCTACACCAGATAAAGAGGAGGGCACAATCATCACACATTACACCTACACCAGATAAAGAGGAGGGCACAATCATCACACATTACACCTACACCAGATAAAGAGGAGAGCACAATCATCACACTTTACCCCTACACCAGATAAAGAGGAGAGCACAATCATCACACTTTACACCTACACCAGATAAAGAAGAGGGCACAATCATCACACATTACACCTACACCAGATAAAGAGGAGGGCACAATCATCACACATTACACCTACACCAGATAAAGAGGAGAGCACAATCATCACACATTACACCTACACCAGATAAAGAGGAGAGCACAATCATCACACTTTACCCCTACACCAGATAAAGAGGAGAGCACAATCATCACACTTTACACCTACACCAGATAAAGAGGAGGGCACAATCATCATACTTTACCCCTACACCAGATAAAGAGGAGAGCACAATCATCACACTTTACCCGTACACCAGATAAAGAGGAGAGCACAATCATCACACTTTACACCTACACCAGATAAAGAGGAGAGCACAATCATCATACTTTACTGCTACACCAGATAAAGAAGAGAGCACAAGCATCACACTTTACACCTACACCAGATAAAGAGGAGGGCACAATCATCACACTTTACCCCTACACCAGATAAAGAGGAGGGCACAATCATCACACTTTACACCTACACCAGATAAAGAGGAGGGCACAATCATCACACTTTACCCCTACACCAGACAAAGAGGAGGGCACAATCATCACACTTTACACCTACACCAGATAAAGAGGAGGGTACAATCATCACACTTTACACCTACACCAGATAAAGAGGAGGGCACAATCATCACACTTTACACCTACACCAGATAAAGAGGAGGGCACAATCATCACACTTTACACCTACACCAGATAAAGAGGAGGGCACAATCATCACACTTTACACCAACACCAGATAAAGAGGAGAGCACAATTATCACACTTTACACCTACACCAGATAAAGAGGAGAGCACAATCGTCACACTTTACATCTACACCACTACACCAGATAAAAAGGAGGGCACAATCATCACACTTTACACCTACATCAGATAAAGAGGAAGGCACAATCATCACTCTTTACCCCTACACCAGATAAAGAGGAGAGCACAATCATCACCCTATACCCCTACACCAGATAAAGAGGAGAGCACAATCATCACACTTTACACCTACACCAGATAAAGAGGAGGGCACAATCATCACACTTTACACCTACACCAGATAAAGAGGAGGGCACAATCATCACACTTTACCCCTACACCAGATAAAGAGAAGGGCACAATCATCACACTTTACACCTACACCAGATAAAGAGGAGGGCACAATCATCACACTTTACCCCTACACCAGATAAAGAGGAGAGCACAATCATCACACTTTACACCTACACCAGATAAAGAGGAGAGCACAATCATCACACTTTGCACCTACACCAGATAAAGAGGAGGGCACAATCATCACACTTTACACCTACACCAGATAAAGAGGAGAGCACAATCATCACACTTTACACCTACACCAGATAAAGAGGAGGGCACAATCATCACACTTTAAGCTGGCCATACACCAGATAAAGAGGAGAGCACAATCATCACACTTTACCCCTACACCAGATAAAGAGGAGGGCACAATCATCACACTTTACACCTACACCAGAAAAAGAGGAGGGTACAATCATCACACTTTACACCTACACCAGATAAAGAGGAGGGCACAATCATCACACTTTACCCCTAAACCAGATAAAGAGGAGAGCACAATCATCACACTTTACACCTACACCAGATAAAGAGGAGAGCACAATCATCACACTTTACACCTACACCAGATAAAGAGGAGAGCACAATCATCAGTCTTTACCCCTACACCAGATAAAGAGGAGGGCACAATCATCACACTTTACACCTACACCAGATAAAGAGGAGAGCACAATCATCACACTTTACACCTACACCAGATGAAGAGGAGGGCACAATCATCACACTTTACACCTACACCAGATAAAGAGGAGAGCACAATCATCACACTTTACACCTACACCAGATAAAGAGGAGAGCACAATCATCACACTTTACACCAGATAAAGAGGAGAGCACAATCATCACACTTCACACCAGATAAAGTGGAAAGCTCAATCATCACACTTTACACCTACACCAGATAAAGAGGAGGGCACAATCATCACACTTTACACCTACACCAGATAAAGAGGAGAGCACAATCATCACACTTTACACCTACACCAGATAAAGAGGAGAGCACAATCATCACACTTTACACCTACACCAGATAAAGAGGAGAGCACAATCATCACACTTTACACCAGATAAAGAGGAGGGCACAATCATCACACTTTACACCTACACCAGATAAAGAGGAGAGCACAATCATCACACTTTACACCAGATAAAGAGGAGGGCACAATCATCACACTTTACACCTACACCAGATAAAGAGGAGGGCACAACCATCACACTTTACACCAGATAAAGAGGAGGGCACAATCATCACACTTTACACCTACACCAGATAAAGAGGAGAGCACAATCTTCACACTTTACACCTACACCAGATAAAGAGGAGGGCACAATCATCACACTTTACACCAGATAAAGAGGAGGGCACAATCATCACACTTTACACCTACACCAGATAAAGAGGAGGGCACAACCATCACACTTTACACCAGATCAAGAGGAGGGCACAATCATCACACTTTACACCTACACCAGATAAAGAGGAGGGCACAATCATCACACTTTACACCTACACCAGATAAAGAGGAGGGCACAACCATCACACTTTACACCAGATAAAGAGGAGGGCACAATCATCACACTTTACACCTACACCAGATAAAGAGGAGGGCACAATCATCACACTTTACACCTACACCAGATAAAGAGGAGAGCACAATCATCACACTTTACAGCTACACCAGATAAAGAGGAGGGCACAATCATCACACTTTACACCTACACCAGATAAAGAGGAGAGCACAATCATCACACTTTACACCAGATAAAGAGGAGGGCACAATCAT
Source organism: Hyperolius riggenbachi (assembly GCF_040937935.1). Classification (NCBI taxonomy): domain Eukaryota; kingdom Metazoa; phylum Chordata; class Amphibia; order Anura; family Hyperoliidae; genus Hyperolius; species Hyperolius riggenbachi. The sequence continues at coordinate 349,407,172 of NC_090651.1, read as the reverse complement.
CACACTTTACACCTACACCAGATAAAGAGGAGGGCACAATCATTACACTTTACCCTTACACCACATAAAGAGGAGGGCACAATCATCACACTTTACACCTACACCAGATAAAGAGGAGGGCACAATCATTACACTTTACCCTTACACCACATAAAGAGGAGGGCACAATCATCACACTTTACACCTACACCAGATAAAGAGGAGGGCACAATCATCACACTTTACACCTACACCAGATAAAGAGGAGGGCACAATCATCACACTTTACACCTACACCAGATAAAGAGGAGGGCACAATCATCACACTTTACACCTACACCAGATAAAGAGGAGAGCACAATCATCACACTTTACACCAGATAAAGAGGAGGGCACAATCATCACACTTTACACCTACACCAGATAAAGAGGAGGGCACAATCATCACACTTTACACCTACACCAGATAAAGAGGAGGGCACAACCATCACACTTTACACCAGATAAAGAGGAGGGCACAATCATTACACGTTACACCTACACCAGATAAAGAGGAGGGCACAATCATCACACTTTATACCTACACCAGATAAAGAAGAGGGCACAATCATCACACTTTACACCTACACCAGATAAAGAGGAGAGCACAATCATCACACTTTACACCTACACCAGATGAAGAGGAGGGCACAATCATCACATTTTACCCCTACACCAGATGAAGAGGAGGGCATAATCATCACACTTTACACCTACACCAGATAAAGAGGAGAGCACAATCATCAGTCTTTACACCTACACCAGATAAAGAGGAGGGCACAATCATCACACTTTACACCTACACCAGATAAAGAGGAGAGCACAATCATCACACTTTACACCTACACCAGATAAAGAGGAGAGCACAATCATCACACTTTACACCTACACCAGATAAAGAGGAGAGCACAATCATCACACTTTACACCAGATAAACAGGAGGGCACAATCATCACACTTTACACCTACACCAGATAAAGAGTAGAGCACAATCATCACACTTTACACCTACACCAGATAAAGAGGAGAGCAAAATCATCACACTTTACACCTACACCAGATAAAGAGGAGGGCACAATCATCACACTTTACACCTACACCAGATAAAGAGGAGAGCACAATCATCACACTTTACACCTACACCAGATAAAGAGGAGAGCACAATCATCACACTTTACACCTACACCAGATAAAGAGGAGAGCACAATCATCACACTTTACACCAGATAAAGAGGAGGGCACAATCATCACACTTTACACCCACACCAGATAAAGAGGAGGGCACAACCATCACACTTTACACCAGATAAAGAGGAGGGCACAATCATCACACTTTACACCTACACCAGATAAAGAGGAGGGCACAATCATCCCACTTTACACTTACACCAGATAAAGAGGAGGGCACAATCATCACACTTTACACCTACACCAGATAAAGAGGAGGGCACAATCATCACACTTTGCCCTTACACCACATAAAGAGGAGGGCACAATCATCACACTTTACACCTACACCAGATAAAGAGGAGAGCACAATCATCACACTTTACACCTACACCAGATAAAGAGGAGGGCACAATCATCACACTTTACACCTACACCAGATAAAGAGGAGGGCACAATCATCACACTTTACACCTACACCAGATAAAGAAGAGGGCACAATCATCACACTTTACACCTACACCAGATAAAGAGGAGGGCACAATCATCACACTTTACACCTACACCAGATAAAGAGGAGAGCACAATCATCACACTTTACACCTACACCAGATAAAGAAGAGGGCACAATCATCACACTTTACACCTACACCAGATAAAGAGGAGGGCACAATCATCACACTTTACACCTACACCAGATAAAGAGGAGGGCACAATCATCACACTTTACACCTACACCAGAAAAAGAGGAGGGCACAATCATCACACTTTACACCAGATAAAGAGGAGGGCACAATCATCACACTTTACACCAGATAAAGAGGAGGGCACAATCATCACACTTTACACCTACACCAGATAAAGAGGAGAGCACAATCATCACACTTTACACCTACACCAGATAAAGAGGAAGACACAATCATCACACTTTACACCTACACCAGATAAAGAAGAGGGCACAATCATCACACTTTACACCTACACCAGATAAAGAAGAGGGCACAATCGGCACACTTTACACCTACACCAGATAAAGAGGAGGGCACAATCATCACACTTTACACCTACACCAGATAAAGAGGAGAGCACAATCATCACACTTTACACCTACACCAGACAAAGAGGAGGGCACAATCATCACACTTTACACCTACACCAGATAAAGAGGAGGGTACAATCATCACACTTTACACCAACACCAGATAAAGAGGAGGGCACAATCATCACACTTTACACCTACACCAGATAAAGAGGAGGGCACAATCATCACACTTTACACCTACACCAGATAAAGAGGAGGGCACAATCATCACACTTTACACCAACACCAGATAAAGAGGAGAGCACAATTATCACACTTTACACCTACACCAGATAAAGAGGAGAGCACAATCGTCACACTTTACATCTACACCACTACACCAGATAAAAAGGAGGGCACAATCATCACACTTTACACCTACATCAGATAAAGAGGAAGGCACAATCATCACTCTTTACCCCTACACCAGATAAAGAGGAGAGCACAATCATCACCCTATACCCCTACACCAGATAAAGAGGAGAGCACAATCATCACACTTTACACCTACACCAGATAAAGAGGAGGGCACAATCATCACACTTTACACCTACACCAGATAAAGAGGAGGGCACAATCATCACACTTTACCCCTACACCAGATAAAGAGAAGGGCACAATCATCACACTTTACACCTACACCAGATAAAGAGGAGGGCACAATCATCACACTTTACCCCTACACCAGATAAAGAGGAGAGCACAATCATCACACTTTACACCTACACCAGATAAAGAGGAGAGCACAATCATCACACTTTGCACCTACACCAGATAAAGAGGAGGGCACAATCATCACACTTTACACCTACACCAGATAAAGAGGAGGGCACAATCATCACACTTTACACCTACACCAGAAAAAGAGGAGGGCACAATCACACTTTACACCTACACCAGATAAAGAGGAGAGCACAATCATCACACTTTACACCTACACTAGATAAAGAGGAGAGCACAATCATCACACTTTACACCTACACCAGATAAAGAGGAGAGCACAATCATCACACTTTACACCTACACCAGATAAAGAGTAGGGCACAATCATCACACTTTAAGCTGGCCATACACCAGATAAAGAGGAGAGCACAATCATCACACTTTACCCCTACACCAGATAAAGAGGAGGGCACAATCATCACACTTTACACCTACACCAGAAAAAGAGGAGGGTACAATCATCACACTTTACACCTACACCAGATAAAGAGGAGGGCACAATCATCACACTTTACCCCTAAACCAGATAAAGAGGAGAGCACAATCATCACACTTTACACCTACACCAGATAAAGAGGAGAGCACAATCATCACACTTTACACCTACACCAGATAAAGAGGAGAGCACAATCATCAGTCTTTACCCCTACACCAGATAAAGAGGAGGGCACAATCATCACACTTTACACCTACACCAGATAAAGAGGAGAGCACAATCATCACACTTTACACCTACACCAGATGAAGAGGAGGGCACAATCATCACACTTTACACCTACACCAGATAAAGAGGAGAGCACAATCATCACACTTTACACCTACACCAGATAAAGAGGAGAGCACAATCATCACACTTTACACCAGATAAAGAGGAGAGCACAATCATCACACTTCACACCAGATAAAGAGGAAAGCTCAATCATCACACTTTACACCTACACCAGATAAAGAGGAGGGCACAATCATCACACTTTACACCTACACCAGATAAAGAGGAGAGCACAATCATCACACTTTACACCTACACCAGATAAAGAGGAGAGCACAATCATCACACTTTACACCTACACCAGATAAAGAGGAGAGCACAATCATCACACTTTACACCAGATAAAGAGGAGGGCACAATCATCACACTTTACACCTACACCAGATAAAGAGGAGAGCACAATCATCACACTTTACACCAGATAAAGAGGAGGGCACAATCATCACACTTTACACCTACACCAGATAAAGAGGAGGGCACAACCATCACACTTTACACCAGATAAAGAGGAGGGCACAATCATCACACTTTACACCTACACCAGATAAAGAGGAGAGCACAATCTTCACACTTTACACCTACACCAGATAAAGAGGAGGGCACAATCATCACACTTTACACCAGATAAAGAGGAGGGCACAATCATCACACTTTACACCTACACCAGATAAAGAGGAGGGCACAACCATCACACTTTACACCAGATCAAGAGGAGGGCACAATCATCACACTTTACACCTACACCAGATAAAGAGGAGGGCACAATCATCACACTTTACACCTACACCAGATAAAGAGGAGGGCACAACCATCACACTTTACACCAGATAAAGAGGAGGGCACAATCATCACACTTTACACCTACACCAGATAAAGAGGAGGGCACAATCATCACACTTTACACCTACACCAGATAAAGAGGAGAGCACAATCATCACACTTTACAGCTACACCAGATAAAGAGGAGGGCACAATCATCACACTTTACACCTACACCAGATAAAGAGGAGAGCACAATCATCACACTTTACACCAGATAAAGAGGAGGGCACAATCATCACACTTTACACCTACACCAGATAAAGAGGAGGGCACAATCATTACACTTTACCCTTACACCACATAAAGAGGAGGGCACAATCATCACACTTTACACCTACACCAGATAAAGAGGAGGGCACAATCATTACACTTTACCCTTACACCACATAAAGAGGAGGGCACAATCATCACACTTTACACCTACACCAGATAAAGAGGAGGGCACAATCATCACACTTTACACCTACACCAGATAAAGAGGAGGGCACAATCATCACACTTTACACCTACACCAGATAAAGAGGAGGGCACAATCATCACACTTTACACCTACACCAGATAAAGAGGAGAGCACAATCATCACACTTTACACCAGATAAAGAGGAGGGCACAATCATCACACTTTACACCTACACCAGATAAAGAGGAGGGCACAATCATCACACTTTACACCTACACCAGATAAAGAGGAGGGCACAACCATCACACTTTACACCAGATAAAGAGGAGGGCACAATCATTACACGTTACACCTACACCAGATAAAGAGGAGGGCACAATCATCACACTTTATACCTACACCAGATAAAGAAGAGGGCACAATCATCACACTTTACACCTACACCAGATAAAGAGGAGAGCACAATCATCACACTTTACACCTACACCAGATGAAGAGGAGGGCACAATCATCACATTTTACCCCTACACCAGATGAAGAGGAGGGCATAATCATCACACTTTACACCTACACCAGATAAAGAGGAGAGCACAATCATCAGTCTTTACACCTACACCAGATAAAGAGGAGGGCACAATCATCACACTTTACACCTACACCAGATAAAGAGGAGAGCACAATCATCACACTTTACACCTACACCAGATAAAGAGGAGAGCACAATCATCACACTTTACACCTACACCAGATAAAGAGGAGAGCACAATCATCACACTTTACACCAGATAAACAGGAGGGCACAATCATCACACTTTACACCTACACCAGATAAAGAGGAGAGCACAATCATCACACTTTACACCTACACCAGATAAAGAGGAGAGCAAAATCATCACACTTTACACCTACACCAGATAAAGAGGAGGGCACAATCATCACACTTTACACCTACACCAGATAAAGAGGAGAGCACAATCATCACACTTTACACCTACACCAGATAAAGAGGAGAGCACAATCATCACACTTTACACCTACACCAGATAAAGAGGAGAGCACAATCATCACACTTTACACCAGATAAAGAGGAGGGCACAATCATCACACTTTACACCCACACCAGATAAAGAGGAGGGCACAACCATCACACTTTACACCAGATAAAGAGGAGGGCACAATCATCACACTTTACACCTACACCAGATAAAGAGGAGGGCACAATCATCCCACTTTACACTTACACCAGATAAAGAGGAGGGCACAATCATCACACTTTACACCTACACCAGATAAAGAGGAGGGCGCAATCATCACACTTTACACCAGATGAAAAGAAGGGCACAATCATCACACTTTACACCTACACCAGATAAAGAGGAGGGCACAATCATCACACTTTGCCCTTACACCACATAAAGAGGAGGGCACAATCATCACACTTTACACCTACACCAGATAAAGAGGAGAGCACAATCATCACACTTTACACCTACACCAGATAAAGAGGAGGGCACAATCATCACACTTTACACCTACACCAGATAAAGAGGAGGGCACAATCATCACACTTTACACCTACACCAGATAAAGAAGAGGGCACAATCATCACACTTTACACCTACACCAGATAAAGAGGAGGGCACAATCATCACACTTTACACCTACACCAGATAAAGAGGAGAGCACAATCATCACACTTTACACCTACACCAGATAAAGAAGAGGGCACAATCATCACACTTTACACCTACACCAGATAAAGAGGAGGGCACAATCATCACACTTTACACCTACACCAGATAAAGAGGAGGGCACAATCATCACACTTTACACCTACACCAGATAAAGAGGAGGGCACAATCATCACACTTTACACCAGATAAAGAGGAGGGCACAATCATCACACTTTACACCAGATAAAGAGGAGGGCACAATCATCACACTTTACACCTACACCAGATAAAGAGGAGAGCACAATCATCACACTTTACACCTACACCAGATAAAGAGGAAGACACAATCATCACACTTTACACCTACACCAGATAAAGAAGAGGGCACAATCATCACACTTTACACCTACACCAGATAAAGAAGAGGGCACAATCGGCACACTTTACACCTACACCAGATAAAGAGGAGGGCACAATCATCACACTTTACACCTACACCAGATAAAGAGGAGGGCACAATCATCACACTTTACACCTACACCAGATAAAGAGGAGAGCACAATCATCAGTCTTTACCCCTACACCAGATAAAGAGGAGGGCACAATCATCACACTTTACACCTACACCAGATAAAGAAGAGGGCACAATCATCACACTTTACACCTACACCAGATAAAGAAGAGGGCACAATCATCACACTTTACACCTACACCAGATAAAGAGGAGAGCACAATCATCACACTTTACACCTACACCAGATAAAGAAGAGGGCACAATCATCACACTTTACACCTACACCAGATAAAGAGGAGGGCACAATCATCACACTTTACACCTACACCAGATAAAGAGGAGGGCACAATCATCACACTTTACACCTACACCAGATAAAGAGGAGGGCACAATCATCACACTTTACACCAGATAAAGAGGAGGGCACAATCATCCCACTTTACACCAGATAAAGAGGAGGGCACAATCATCACACTTTACACCTACACCAGATAAAGAGGAGAGCACAATCATCACACTTTACACCTACACCAGATAAAGAGGAAGACACAATCATCACACTTTACACCTACACCAGATAAAGAAGAGGGCACAATCATCACACTTTACACCTACACCAGATAAAGAAGAGGGCACAATCGGCACACTTTACACCTACACCAGATAAAGAGGAGGGCACAATCATCACACTTTACACCTACACCAGATAAAGAGGAGGGCACAATCATCACACTTTACACCTACACCAGATAAAGAGGAGAGCACAATCATCAGTCTTTACCCCTACACCAGATAAAGAGGAGGGCACAATCATCACACTTTACACCTACACCAGATAAAGAAGAGAGCACAATCATCACACTTTACACCTACACCAGATAAAGAGGAGGGCACAATCATCACACTTTACACCTACACCAGATAAAGAGGAGAGCACAATCATCACACTTTACACCAACACCAGATAAAGAGGAGAGCACAATCATCACACTTTACACCTACACCAGATAAAGAGGAGGGCACAATCATCACACTTTACACCCACACCAGATAAAGAGGAGGGCACAATCATCACACTTTACACCTACACCAGATGAAGAGGAGGGCATAATCATCACACTTTACACCTACACCAGATAAAGAGGAGGGCACAATCATCACACTTTACACCTACCCCAGATAAAGAGGAGAGCACAATCATCACACTTTACACCAACACCAGATAAAGAGGAGAGCACAATCATCACACTTTACACCTACACCAGATAAAGAGGAGGGCACAATCATCACACTTTACACCCACACCAGATAAAGAGGAGGGCACAACCATCACACTTTACACCACATAAAGAGGAGGGCACAATCATCACACTTTACACCTACACCAGATAAAGAGGAGGGCACAATCATTACACTTTACACCTACACCAGATAAAGAGGAGAGCACAATCATCACACTTTACACCTACACCAGATAAAGAGGAGGGCACAATCATCACACTTTACACCTACACCAGATAAAGAGGAGAGCACAATCATCACACTTTACACCGGAGCACAATTATCACACTTTACACCTACACCAGATAAAGAGCAAAGCGCAATCATCACACTTTACCCTTACAACACATAAAGAGGAGGGCAAAATAATCCCATGTTAGGCCTCTTGCACACTGCAAGTGATTCCGATTCAGATTCCGCTTTTTAATCAGTTTTTACATCCGATTCAGATTCTGATTTGCAGTGTGCAGGGAGCAAACTGCAAATCGGAATCTGAATCGGATGTAAAAACTGATTAAAAAGCGGAATCTGAATCTGAATCACTTGCAGTGTGCAAGAGGCCCTTACACTTATGGCGTAAAAAAAAAGGGAACACAATCATCAAAATTAAAACTCTTTACGCCTACACCAGGAAAGACAAATGTACAGTACATCACACTTTACACATGGCATGCTTAAGATGAAGTGACTTTTTAGATAATATGGCAGGACTGGAAGGACGCTGGCATTCTGACTACACAGGTTTCCTTTAATATGAAACAAGAGAGGCTGTGAGCCCTACCAGCCTGTAGCGACTTGGTACCCTTGAGGAGCCAGGAGATATGTCTATCCATGGCAGGAATATAAGAATAAACAACTTCCAGCACAACATTTGTCTAACAAGTATATTACCTTTAAGTGTAAATAAACCAACACGTCCCTATGCAGATCTACATTATCCCATTAACAGTTTTTAATAGTCATCTCGTTTGAGATGGTGCACGGCTTTTGACCTCATTAGGCAGAACTTGTGCTGTAAATCGTTGGAATGCTTTGATGTCTCTCTGCTAGCAGAAAATATAGAAACTGAAACCAGAAGTCCTCTGTTATTGTTTCACACTGCCCCCTTGTGACAATTGGCCATAAATACACATTACAGCAGTACTAATTAGAAGCAAGGAAATGTAACCAATAAGAAATTAAAAAAAAAAAGTGATAAAATAAATTGGCCTGGAACACTTGCAAGCCTCTAAATAAATTGGCTACTAAAGGGTTAAGTATGGAAAATGCAAGAGAGATGCAATGCGAGAGTAAAGGAAACGTTTCCTCAGTGAGATAAATGTAATCCCTCTCACCTGTAAGTTTTGCCCTCTTTCCCAATGTCTCCTGAAGCCAGGAGAGGGTAAGGAACAACAAGCACTGGGTGACCCGTTGGGTGCTCTGCCTTGATCTTCTTGCGCCCCCTCTCAGGTTTGGTGGGCCCCAACAAGCTGTGACCTTGGATGGTCTTTAGGGAGTCCAGCATTGGCTGGCTGGTGATTCCTGAGATGAGAGTTGGCGAGGTGGCGATGAGTCGAGTCTGGCTGTTGGAAGTTGGAGTGGAGGGGGTGCAACTGCTGGTACCGGTGCTGGATTCTGACGTGCTGACATTTGTGCGGGGGGACGACAGACCCAACCCTGGAGAAAACAAGAAAAGTAGCAAGAAGTAAGGGGTGGTGGAGAAACGTTCCTCAAAAGGAAGGGACAGAAAAGAAGAGGTAAAAAAAAATATCAAACACACCGTAAAATTTGGAGTGGTCACTAAACAACAAAGAGATTATGAGCTTCAATTCACTAAGATCCGTTCGGTAAAAATTTCATGTTTGGTAATGCAGTAAAAAATATCTTTATTGAGCATTCACTAAAGACTTTCACACATGTGGTGATAGTTTGGTAATTTACCAGAAAAAAAAACTGCATGACAAGTCACAAAGAATTTTACTTTATGCGGTATTTTATTCTGTATGTGATGGACTATTGCAGTGCAGGGAAAATGTAGGAAAGATGTGATACTGACAGCAATGTTTTATTATACTGACAAGTGCAAGTCCAAGCTGCATAAAATTAACATAAAGTTTGTATCAGCTCAAAACCACTAGCATCTTATTAACCATTTTTCATTATTAGACAATATTATTGTTAACTTAGGAAATATGTTTTTTATTTATTTTCTTATTTTCCTGAATAAGTTAATTAGTTTTCACCTTTCCTCTGCTTTATTTCATCCCTTCTATAACTTGCCAAATGACTGTCTGTTAATTACAGACAGCTCCAGGGTGGAGATACCGAACTTGTGCTACCGCCAGGGCTGTCGGAGTCGAGGAGTTGGAGCAATTTTTGGGTACCTGAAGTCAGAGTTGGTAGTTAAATAAACTAAGGAGTCAGATGATTTTCCTACACACTGCATGGGGCTTGGGAGTCGGAGTCGAGGAGTCGGAGCAATTTTGGGTGGAGTCTGAGGTTTCATAAACTGAGGAGTTGGAGTCAGATGATTTTGTACCGACTCCACAGCCCTGGTTACCGCATGCTGTAATATTTGTCAATTGTCAGTAATTTACGTCATTCGTTGGTAATTTCAGTTTTCTGTGCTGTAACAGCCTTAGTGAATTGACACTTCACAAAATGTTGGGTAAAATCTGCTGTTTTCTGCATTACCGAACGCAACAATGCTTTGTGAATGGAAGCCGATGAGGAGAATCTCGTAGCGCTACAGTACAGAATTGTGTCAACATGTCACCATCCTTGTGACAATGACAAATTGCCACATTAGTCTCAGTTTATTCCACTGTAGCCTCTCAGTTACTGATGTTCATAGTAACTCTCTACTACAGTTAAAGGACAACTGTAACAAGAGGGATATGGAGGCTGCCATATTTAATTCCTTTTATACAATACCAGTTGCCTGGCTGTCCTGCTGATCCTTTGCCTCTAATACCTTTAGCCATAGACCCTGAACAAGCATGCAGCAGACCAGGTGTTTCTGACATGATTGTCAGATCTGACAGGATTAGTTGCATGCTTGTTTCTGGTGTTATTCAGACACTTCAACAGCCAAATAGATCAGCAGGGCTTCCAGGCAACTGGTATTGTTTAACAGGAAATAAATGAGGCAGCCTCCATATACCTCTCACTACAGTTGTCCTTTAACTCCAACCCTATTTTCGAAGAAGTTGGAGCATTCTGTAAAATGCAAATAAAAAAAACAAAATCGGAATGGTTTGCAAATCATATAAGCCCTATATCTGATTGAAAATAGTACAGACAATATTTCAAAGGCTAACGCTGACACATGTTATAGTTTTTATGAAAAATATTTGCTCATTTTGAAACTGACGGCAGAAAAATGTTTAAAAAAAAAAAGGAGAGATGGGGCAACTGGAAAAGTTGTGTGAGGCCTGGAACCCACTAGAGCTTTTTTGAGCATTTAGGGAGCGATTTCCCTAAACGCTCTGCCAATGTAAATAAATGTAACAAATTCCACTGGAGCGATTGCGATGAGCAAAATCTCAATCACAGAACATGCAGCATTTTGGGAGCGTTTGCGCTTCAATGTAAAGTATTGAAGTGCAGGCAAATCGCTCATGAATCGCTACACATTCTGTGCTGTTTTAAATTACTGCAAACTGTAAAAAAAAAAATTATAATTTAAAAGGAGCAATCAGAATGAAAAAAAAAATATCACAATCGCTGCCAAAAAGCTGACACTTTTTAAAATCGCTAGCAAAGTGATCTGTAGTGGGATCCAGTCCTCAAGCTGAAAGTGATCAGATGCAGCTGTTTCTAGACCAGGCATGGGCAAACTTGGCCCTCCAGCTGTTATGGAACTGCAAGTCCCACAATGCATTTGCCTTTATGAGTCATGACTGTGGCTGTCAGACTCCTGCAATGCATTGTGGGACTGGTAGTTCCTTAACAGCTGGAGGGCCAAGTTTGCCCATGCCTGTTCTAGTCTCTGCCACTAGATGGCCATGGTCAGCTAGCCATTGCTGGGACGATAGTGGCTTTATCTGGCAAGCAATTGCTCACTGCCCGATCGACAATCAGTTTCGGGGTAGCACTCTATTTAACACCTTTTCTCACACAATCGTAATCAGACTTTGTCTGACACCTAGTCCAGACTCAAAGCCATAAATAGCTCTGTGACTGCCACCGCCAATCATGATCAGGCTTGTAGGCTCAGCAGATAAATGGTATGGGCACTCCTGCAGACAGATTTGTTAGGCTCTGACTTAGGCGGGGTTCTCACTACACGGGAGACACAACAGTGAGTTTACTACTCACTGTTCTGCATCAGTTCCTCTGTCGCCACCAGCACAGTTGCTCGGCTCCACTACCCGGTACGCACGGCTGGTCTATAGACCTGAGTCCCGGCAGAAGCAGGTTGCCATTGGATTCGAATGAGAATGTGGCCTAGCAACGGGGAGGATTCTCATTGGTCCACCACTCAGGGAACCAATGACAATCGTACCTGTTGCTAAGCAGGATTCTCATAGGTATTTTGCAATCCTATAGGAGCCACGTCTGCAGAGCCTCTGACCTATACACTAGCAAGGGTCCCGTGCAGTGGAGCCAAGATGACCAAAGACACAGAAGTCATGGGAGTAGAACAGGACATTGGGCTTGATTCATTAAAGAGAACCCGAGGTGGGTTTGAAGAATATTATCTGCATACAGAGGCTGGATCTGCCTATACAGCCCAGCCTCTGTTGCTATCCCAAACCCCCCTAAGCTCCCCCTGCACTCTGCAATCCCTCATAAATCACAGCCACGCTGCTGACAAACAGCTTGTCAGAGCTGGCTGTGTTTATCTCTATAGTGTCAGTCTGCTGCTCTCCCCGCCTCCTGCAAAACTCCGGTCCCCGCCTGCATCCCTTCCCTCCCTGCTGATTGGAGGGAAGGGAGGGGGGCAGGGACCGGAGCTATGCAGGAGGCGGGGGAGCAGCTGAGACTGACACTACAGATGTAAACACAGCCTCACAGCATGGCTGTGATTTATGAGGGATTGCAGAGTGCAGGGGGACCTTAGTGGGGTTTGGGATAGCAACAGAGGCTGGGCTGTATAGGCAGATCCAGCCCCTGTATGCAGATAACATTCTTTAAACACACCTCGGGTTCTCTTTAAGCTGCGCTGCTAAAGGGTGGTCCTACACTGCTGAACTGCACAGAGACTGTGATTTACAGCCCTGGGTTAATAATGCAAGCAAAATGATAAAGGGAGCACAGGGAAGGTACTCTTTATGCTACGGAGAGCTGGGTTCACATTGGCACAAAATGTTCCGTTTAGCAGAACGAAACGGAATGGATCTGAATGGGGTCCTATGCAAAGCAATAGGATCTGTTCACATCAGTCCATTCAAAACTAATCAGTTCGTTTCGTTCCAACGATAGGAACGAAAGTTTGGATCCTGCCCGATAATTAAAAAAAAGAAAAAAATCGGTCAGTCGAATCGGATGCCAGCAGGTGGCGACAGGGAACCGAACACATAGATGAAAAACTGGTTCCCAATGTAACAAATTGATCTGTTTGGAACCGAAAACCGATACATTTTTACAAGATCATTTTTTGATCTGTGCAGTGTGAACCCGGCCTCAGATCTCGCATCAAAGAAGCCGTAGCATGGAAACGTCCTACGTCTGTATTATCTGCAATTCCTGTGTTTAGTTGTATCCTTCTGTTGAGAGGATGTTGCTCCTGGTAACAAAACACTGAAAGGGGAGAAGGGCACCCACCCATGAAGTGCAGTGAATTACCAGTAACAGAGCTGGTGGCCGGTCGGGCATGCAGGGCTACGTCTGGCTGAGGAACGGCTTGAGGGTGCAGTCCTGGAATTTGCTGAAGCTTCTGCAGCGACATGACGGACTGGCTGGTCTCCGCAGGTGACTGAGGGATGAGCAGGGGTTGCTGCGACGGGACGGACGTAGGAGGCAGGTGGGGAGGTCGGATCTTTTCCGCCATCAGCTGTTCCTTGATCTTATTGATCAACACCAGATTATCCAGCTACACAAAGAACAGAGAGAGAGAGTGAGAGGTGTCTGGCAATCTACATAAAGTACAGCCTGGTACACACATTCAATTATGATTGGCCAATCCCTGACCAATTTTACCACCTTCACACTATTTACAGCTTTATTTCCTTCTTCAAAAGCCTAAAGATTGCCATGCATCTGTAGATTTGACCACCCGATAAGCATGCCTGTGGCAAAACTGGTCGCATGTATCGGTCAGACATGCTGGAAAATCTTGGGCCGACATGCTCAAATCGGGTGTGCAGCAGTAATGGCGGGTGATAATCACAAACGACGAACTCGCACCGAAGTCACACGCACTGGCAGCCACGCGGGCCGCGAATCCGGAGGTGGAAAGCGGGCACAGCGGTGGAAACCGGACAGCTAAGGTATTGCTGCACTTGGGGGGTACATCATCATTAGGGGGGGCTGCGGCCTGGGATGGCGAGGTGGCATCACAAGGCCCATTGTCGAAACTTTTAATGTTGAAATCGATTGGGAATCAGCCTGCGGTTTATGGTAGCCAACAGATCTCTCTCCATTCAGATTCTATCAGAGAGAGATCTATTGGTCGATCGGCCGCCAAAATCACTAGATGTATGGGTACCTTTGTATCATCTGGTTCCTGCTAATCCTGTCATCGGAGACTACAGATGGAGACAACTGGCCAATGGGAGTGGCAGTGAGACAGGAAGTGGCGGGCAAACTTTACTGCTCCTACTCATCCATCACTCGATTAAGCGATCGACTTTACTGACCGGAAAACAAAAATGTGTAAAATGTAATACTTACCTCAGTAGTGGGAAGCCACTAGACTGCCTGAAGAATTCCTGGAGCTGGCCGTTGTAGCGCTGGGACCCTCTGCATATATTCCACAAGACTTCTTGAATATGTTCTCCTGTCCATGGATGAGCTTAGCCCCACTGTGCAGGCGCAAGTACGGTCCATGCCTGCCCAGCAGCACAGAGCTGCCCATGTTTTTCTCCACGCACGAGTGGCTTTGTGTTACTGCGCTGGGCGAACTTGCGCTTTCACAATGCAGCTGGGCTCCTACATGGACAGGAGTGTATCCGTGAAGGGGGTCCAGGCGAGCAGCGGTGGGATGGAAGAGGATCATAGAAGTCTCTAGGCCAGGGGTCTCAAACTCGCGGCCCGCGGGCCATTTGCGGCCCTCGATACAATATTTTGTGGCCCTCGCTGGCAAAAGCTTCCTTATAGTTCGCTTCAGTGCTCCCAAGTAATTCCGCCGCATCCCCGCCGCTAAACAAGGGCTGCAGAGCCCCCAAATCGCCCGGGGGGCAATCCACCGGCATTTCCTGGAGGGGGCAGAGCTTTCAGCTCTGCCCCTCCTGACGTCAATCGCCGCACGGATCGCCGCCTCTCCCCGCCCCCCTCTCTGTGAAGGAAGAGTGAGAGGGGCTGGCAGAGGCGGCAATGCGCCGCGATTGTGAAATTCCTTATGCGGCCCAGCCTCATCCTGACTTTGCTTCCTGCGGCCCCCTGGTAAATTGAGTTTTTGACCCCTGCTCTAGGCCATCCAGAGTATTTCCTCCACTGAGAGTCTTTCCTCCACCGTAAGTATCTAACTCTCCTTTTTTTTATGTCACGGGTTTGCTTTAAAGTGAAACGAGCAGCATTTCCTGCCCCCCGCCCCCATGGCATCTCAATAGCACATTAAAAATGCATGCTAGCACTGTGGCTCTTTATTAAAAAAAATATTCCATTCTACCTCTTCTTTTTACATTTAAATGTTTGTTAGAGGCTTTTATTACCCTAGTTCCGCAGCCTGCCATCCGCAGAAAGTGCAGGAAGATAAGGACTGCTGTAATTAGCAGTAGCAATGAGCAAACCAAAGCTTTCATCAGCAGGGAAGGTGGGAAGATAAGACACTGTGGCCCATATGCAATTAACTTTTTCTCCTGAGTTTTCCCTCAGGTGATATTTTCACAACTTGTCATAAATTAGCCTTTTGAGCCAAAACAAGCAAGAAAATACTCAAAATAAATTTAATAGTACTTTTTCACCAACTTTTGGGTACATTTCCAATTCTAAAATGCTGAAAAGTTCATTTAAAGAGAAGATGAAAATTATCTCCAAGGAGATAACTCAGGTGAAAAAGTTAATTGCATATGGCCCTGTGCTTCAAACAGTTTAGAGAAGTCACACTTTATTACCTTCATACCGTCCCCTGGATAAATAAAAGAAAGAGGGCAGGGGAGGGGCGAAATGGCGGATACTACAGCTATTAGAAACCAGGACAAACTGCAGGGAAAAAAAGCTGCGTGGATTCCGCATGCGGTAAGCTGCAGTAACCGATGGTAGCACATGACCAGGATACTGCAGTTTACAGCAATCTAATAAATGATTACCAAGGACCTTGTCTACACAAACCGCAGAACAAGCACATATGTATAAACAAACGTTCTGCAACCCTGCAACACAACTAATAGTGTAACGTCATTTGAATCGCCAGTCTACATGAGTCCCCTAAGAATGCAGGCTACACTGCAGGGGGCACCAGCGGGAATGTAACTGGTAGTAATCACTGAGGGCTTACTATGCAATATTACAGCAAAACCAGGACAATAGCAGATAGGAGGCGGCGAAGAAGCACACTAACAAACGCAACAAAGAATGTAGAGAAAAAAGGACACAAAGCAATCAGAGGGCATTTTCCTAGGCGTGAAATATCGAAGTGAAAGCCTGATGATGGGATAAACATCCACACGTTTCATCTCCCCAGACCAATAGTGGCTGTGTGGCTGCACAATGACCTATCTGAGCTTCATCCTACGGCTATGCATTCATCCCACACATAGAACTCTGCCAGGGCACATTTTAAGCAGCATATTATATATATCAACAACAACATATGGACTAGACGGAGCCCTGCCAGATGCAGACAGCGTCTCACCTGAACACCATTTTACATAGCAAAGGTTAAAGGTCACATAAGGTATCTCACCTGGCTGGGCATCGCTGGAGGTGGAGGCCAAAAATAGGGATTGTTAAATCGCGGTTCGGCCATCCTGCAAGAAGGAAAGAGAGTTATGGAACTGGCGGTGGAGCTGGCCAAAAGCCAGGATACATGGTTATATGCATTGTATAGTCACTTCAAATCACAGTGATGGCGGCTGGGGCTCTGCGCAGACGCAAAGCCGCACATCACGCACGGAGGCGTGCTTAACAGGAAAACCTCTCCAGCAAACTGATAGACATGCCGCCACTTTTTCACTTGCTGACTACTTAATTTACATCTGTAGCCAGCAAGATTTTTAATAAACTGCCCAAACATTCCAATTCAACTCCTTGTAACCACGGCAGCAGACAGTTAGTGTATATAAAGCTCCGGGATCCTCAGCTTCCATTCTGAATATTTGAGTAGAAAATTTAGGCATGTCAAGCATTTGTGTCCGTTTACATCAGGTGACTATAGTAGGCGGGCCTTCCTATTTACCCGCCTGACGGATCAGATGGGAGGGGCTGAGCATGTGCAGCGCAGGAGAGCCCCTACAGTCAGGACACATCTTTTCTTCTATAGGTAAAGCTGCTGCCGGAGTAATCTATGCAGGTCACATGAGTGCGTAAAGGAGTTAGGAGCGAATGTATGTAAAGAAGACGCATTAGTGGGCAGCACGGTGGCATAGATGTTAGCTCTCTCGCCTTGCAGCGCTGGGTTCCTGGTTCGAATCCCAGCCAAGGCACTATCTGCAATGAGTTTGTATGTTTTACCCCGTATTTTAGTGGGTTTCCTCCCACATCTTAAAAACATACAGATAAGTTACTTGGCTTCCCTCTAAAATTGTCCCTAGACTCCAATGGACATATGACTATGGTAGGGATTAGATTGTGAGCCCCTCTGAGGGACAGTTACTGACAAGACAATATACTCTGTACACCACTGTGGAAGATGTCAGTGCTATATAAATGCTGAATAATAACAATAGTGTAATAAGAATAGTTCTAACGCAGCCACCAGCACTGCTGGAAGAGCAAAACCTCCTACTGGACTGGGGAGATCAGAAATGTGGCACTCCACAAACACCAGCTGACCTGTAACCAGCATTCACCTAATAGTCTTGCAATGCTATCTGTACCAAACCAAGCGAACCACAGGAGCTTACACTCTACCAGAGAGCCGGCCGGGTGCACTGCTTACTATCTTTGAGAAAAGCAATCCAGTAGGCTACACACATCCATAGAGCGACTCATTGATATGGCACAATATATTCCCTATAACAACACTGGCCACTGGGTGCACCATCTGCTATCAGTTTAACCTCAACCGAACCCAAAATTGAACAGTGAAAATTCAGAAAGAAATTCTGCTGATTATTGTAAATTATAACTTCATTTTAAATTTAAAAACTCCTCATGAAGATGTGCACCTATCCATACAGAGCTTGCTACTTCCTGTTAGAAGAGATGGGCGTTCGTGCAACTGTTCACACCCACTTCCTGTGATCTACAAAGTCCCGCCTCTGCATGTAATCACATGGTTTTTATCATAAGTGTATGATGTAGGAATACTTTGGAAAAGATGTCTGTTATCAGTACTGCCACTATGAGGCAGCCTTCACATACATCCCTGTCATTTTCTTTTTTGTGCTTTTTCCAATTCTGTGCTGTGCGTTGCTTCAATTCCGATTCTATCTTTTTGTGGCTGTTTTGCATGTGATTTTTGGTGCACACCAATAAAGTAAATTGACATTCAATTTTAATTAGTTACCATATTTTCCGCACCATAAGACACACCTAACCATAAGCCACACCTAAGTTTAGAGGATGGAAACCAGGAAAGAAAATATATTCTAAACCCAGGTTCATCCATGGTGCAGGGGTGTCTTCTGGAGCTAATGGCCCATACTCACGGGCTACAATTGTCGCCGCAACACGCGGCGCACGCGTGTTGCGGCGACAGGTCGCCCGTGAGTATGAGGCGCAACACAGGCACGCACCCCGAACTGCCGCTCGTCGCTGCTGTCGCCAGCCGATTGGCGCGGTCAATCGCCCAGCGACAGTTGCCGCCGCAACTTCGCCACAACTGCCGCTAGTCCGCGTGTGTATGCGGACTAGCGACAGCAACCTCTATACAGAACACGGCGCTTCCGGCGGTGGGGGGAGGAACGTCGGCGACAGCTTCCGTCGCACCGCTGATCCCTCTTCCACGTGTGTACGCGGAGGGACCTGCCGAGGAGCTGTCGCCGGCCTGTTGCGCACACGCTTACGTGTGCTAGCGACAGGCCACAAATGTAGCCCGTGAGTATGGGCCATAAAAGTAGAATCAGCCTCTGTCAGTTCTCCCCTAAGCTATCTCTCCACCACCCCACAGCAATCTCCCCAGCCCCTGCAGAGTATAAAGGTAGCGGAGGGCCCTCACCTCTTCGGCACCCCCCCCCCACACACACACACACACACACACACACACACACACACACACTCCGCCCCTCACCGTGTCCTTCTATCTTCCCCGTCGCTGGCGTCCCCTCACTGTGACCCAACAGCATGTACATGAGTGTGCACATGTGAGAGGGCGCCAGCAATGAGGAGGACAAGACACAAGACAGGAAGGGGCGTGCCTTCTGGAGAGGTGAGTGTGCTCCACTGTCATACTCTGCAGGAGCCTCAAGGGTTCCTATTGGGTGGCGGAGAGACAGTGTAGGGGAAGACATGACTTTCCTAACATGTATTTCGCACATTGTACCTAACAAAATGCAGCACTATCAGCCGTTTAAAAACCCAGAAAACCGTATATGAAAAATCACATGGAAACACAATTTCAATGCGATGCCCCGAATGAAACCCAGCATTTCTTCTTTGCTTTAAAAAAAAAAATATTTACAGCATATTATTTACTACCACCATTTTTTTTACTACAACAGCATTCAGTTAAACACAGGGCTTGAAAGTTCAGTGCAGAGAAAGCTGGACACATCCGAAGTGGAGATAATGTTATCTTGTGTTTATTTAATTGTATCAAGTGAGAAATGTGACACACTCTCTGACCGTGCAGAAGCTCCTGGACACAGACAGACACTCAAAGCATTTCTGCCTTCAATACAAGATGAATAAAACCAGTTATGAATAAAATGCAAAGGCAGCTCTCAAAGAAAAAAAACTGTACTTTTGGGAACTTGGAATTTCTAAATGAATAATAATACTTATGCACAAATGCAAATATGATAACTGTATGGCATATAAAAAATAGGAAAACCGCTTTAAAAACACATTAGATGTGCAACAAACATGAAATTCCGTTTAGTGGCAAAGGGGAATACGTGTCCAATGGACACACCAGAAGGACCCATCAAACAGCTGACTACAGAGAGGAAGCAATTTGTACTCTAGTGATTAGCAAATGTGGCCCATAAAGCAAATACAGTAGAATCTCATCATAGTAAACTCTGATTGTAAGCTCCTCTTGAGGACAGCCAGTGTGTATTCTGTAAAGTGCTGCAGAAAATAGGATTAGATTGTGAGCTCCTCTGAGGACAGTTAGTGACATGACTATGTACTGTGAAAGTGCTGCAGAATATGTCAGTGCTGTATAAATACATAATAATAATACAGCAGGTCATTAGACTAGGACTATGGAAGGATTAGCTTTGTGAGCTCCTCTGAGGACAGTCAGTGACATGACTATGTACTCTGTAAAGTGCTGCAGAAGATGTCAGTGCTATATAAATAACAGTGGCGTAGCTAAGGAGCTGTGGGCCCCGATGCAAGTTTTACAATGGGGCCCCACAAGCACTCTATACATAACAATTGATACAGCGCACCAAAACCTGCCAATGGCAACTACAATTTCAAAGGTGCAAGAAGGGAATGGAAAGCAGTTTGTTAATGATTACCACTAATCAAAGTATCTATAGAAGTGATCATTATGAGCACAGGACCAATAGAGAGCTAATACTGCAGTTGAGGGAGGGCCCCTCTGGCTCAAGGGCCCCCGATGCAGTTGCAACTTCTGCACCCCCTATTGCTAAGCCCCTGATAAATACATAATAATAATATAGCAGGTCATTAGACTATGATAATGGCAGGATTAGATTGTGAGCTCCTCTGAAGACAGTTAGTGACATGACGATGTACTGTGTAAAGTGCTGTAGAAGATGTCAGTGCTATATAAATACATAATAATATGGTAGGACATTAGGCTATGACTATGGTAGGGATTAGATTGTGAGCTCCTCTGAGGACAGTCAGTGACATGACTATGTACTCTGTAAAGTGCTGCAGAAGATGCCAGTGCTATGTAAATACATAATAATAATATGGTAAGACATATGACTATGATAGAGATTAGACTGTGAGCTCCTCTGAGGACAGTCAGTGACAGGTCTATGTACTCTGTAAAGTGCTGCAGAAGATGTCAGTGCTGTATAAATACATAATAATAATAATATGATAGGACATTAGATAGGACAATAGACTATGGTACCTGAAGCCCCATACACACGATCAACAGCGGTCTTTCATGCAGCACAATTGTTGAACAACTTTTGTTGTGAAACAAGTTGAAATAGCTAAAAAAAAGTATTTTGCTATTGTTCAAAAACTGTTGGATTGACTTCTTATCAGTCTTATCAGCTTTTTGAACAATAGCAAATTACTTTTTTTTAGCTGTTTCAACTTGTATCACAACAAAAGTTGTTCAACAATTGTGCTGCATAAAAGACCGTCGTTAAGCGTGTGTATGGGGCTTTAGAGTGTAAAGGGGCCCATACACTGGTCGATTTCAGCCATCGATCGATTCTATAGAATCGATCAGAAATCGATTCTATCAAATTCCCCATGCGATCGATTTGCTGCCAATTTTGATCGATTTCTTCTGACAGGATGGAAAATCTAGGTTGATCTGTTGGTGGCAGCAAATCGATGGCCCATAGAGTTGCATTGGATCTAATGGTCCAATAATGCATTTGCGCACAAGGTGGATCAGCGCAACACCAGGCCGCCTCTGAATGGCCTCCATCAGAGATGCGCTGAGCCCCCCCAGGAACTACAAACGCACCTTGATCCCAAACAGAAGCTCTGCATATACACCAAAAGCATGGCTGTTAAGTGGGAGCAGCTGACCAAAAACGAATTACATTAGTACATAGCAAGGAAATGAGCAGCGCTACTTAAAAACAGACTAGTGCCTACCTGCAAAAGAGTGCAAGCCCCACTTGTGGGGTCGAATACACACCGAGCATACACATGACCTGTCTACCACTAGAGAAGGATGTTGGTTTCCATTAACAGCTTGCATGCAACCTATTAAGTACTCGTCCCTCCCACTGCGAAGAAGTCAATCCTCCATGGGAGGGGCCTAACACTAACTAAATCCTAACCTATGTATATGCATAGCCTGGGTGCGGCTAATCAAATAAAATCGAAAATTGCGCACAAGGTGGATCAGCGCAACACCAGGCCGCCTCCGAATGGCCTCCATCAGAGATGCGCTGAGCCCCCCCAGGAACTACAAACGCACCTTGACGATTAGCCGCACCCAGGCTATGCATATACATAGGTTAGGATTTAGTTAGTGTTAGTTAGTGTTAGGCCCCTCCCATGGAGGATTGACTTCTTCGCAGTGGGAGGGACGAGTACTTAACCTCCTTAGCGGTAACCCCGTGTGTGACACGGGGTAAGCCGCCGGAGGATGCCGCTCAGGCCCTGCTGGGCCGATTTACATAAATTTTTTTTTTGCTGGACGCAGCTAGCACTTTGCTAGCTGCGCCAGCACCCCGATCGCCACCGCCGCGCGCCCGATCGCCGCTATCCGGTGCGGCGCGCGGCCCCAGACCCCTGCGCTGCCTGGCCAATCAGTGCCAGGCAGCGCCAAGGGGTGGATCGGGTCTCCCAATGACGTCCCGACGTCGGTGACGTCATCCCGCCCCGTCGCCATGGCGACGGGGGAAGCCCTCCAGGAAATCCCGTTCTTTGAACGGGATTTCCTGATCGCCTATCGCCGGAGGCGATCGGCGGGGCTGGGGGGATGCCGCTGAGCAGCGGCTATCATGTAGCGAGCCCTGGGCTCGCTACATGATTTAAAAAAAATTTTTTTTTAAAAAAACTGCTGCGCTGCCCCCTGGCGGTATTTTTCATACCGCCAAGGGGGTTAATAGGTTGCATGCAAGCTGTTAATGGAAACCAACGTCCTCCTCTAGTGGTAGACAGGTCATGTGTATGCTCAATAATGCATTTAGATCGATTTCCAATAGATTTCATTCTGAAATCTATTGGAAATCTGTTCCTAGTGTGTGGCACGCATCAGATAGATTCCTGTCAGATTCTACATGACAGGCATCTGACAGAAATCTATCTGATGGTGGAATCTGCTGCAAATTAATTTTTTTATTATATTTAAATTTGAGTGTAAGCTCTCCTGAGAACAGATTCAGAATCAGATTTCGATCAGCGAGGGATCAATGTGTTTGCTGGCAATCTGTCTGTGTATGGGCCACCTTATGGAATGCAGCAATCCTCCAGGCAGGAACAAGTATCTTCATTCTATCAATCACATATCAATCACACCTGAAGCACACACAACAGTATCAATAAAAAAAGAGAAATACGTTGCCAACTCCTCTGTCACACCTCAGCCCATGCAGAGATATTTAGCACTGAAATGTCAGCAAAACACAGGCAGTCACGGCCACAGCAGCGAGGCAGAAGCAGGCAGGGAATGAGTTAATCCTGAAAATGTGGCTTTCTGAGGAATGCTATGAAAGCCTGTGTTTATTTTTAGTCAGATGAAGATCTCAGCAGGTTCCAGGGTCAGTTCCTGCTCCGCTTCAGGCCTCACACAAAACAAGGCCCGAGCCTGACTGTGCAAGAGAAATGCAACGCCTAAACCTCACAGTGCCCAGCAAAGAGGCTGTATACAGCTATAGATATGTGTGTGTGTTTCTGCTTACACTCCTCCTGCCTACACCATCACCAAACATCAGATCACCATCACCTCAACCATGGGAGACCAGAATTCCTATCACCACACACCAGAATCACCATCACCACACACCAGAATCACCATCACCACACACCTGAATCACCATCACCACACACCTGAATCACCATCACCACTCACCTGAATCACCATCATCACACACCAGATCACCATCACCACACACCAGAATCACCATCACCACACACCAGAATCACCATCACCACACACCAGAATCACCATCACCAGCATCACCACACACCTGAATCACCATCACCACACACCTGAATCACCATCACCACACACCTGAATCACCATCATCACACACCAGAATCACCATCACCACACACCTCAATCACCATCACCACACACCAGAATCACCATCACCACACACCTGAATCACCATCACCACACACCAGAATCTCCATTACCATAACCACGGGAGACCAGAATCCCCATCGTCCCACACCTGAATCACCATCACCATACACCAGAATCCCCAGCACCACACAATGGAATCACCATCACCACACACCAAAATCACCATCAACACACATGAATCACCACAACCACGGGAGACCAGAATCCCCATCGTCACACACCTGAATCACCATCACCACACACCTGAAACACCATCACCACACACCAGAATCACCATCACCATAACGACGGGAGACCAGAATCCCCATCATCACACACCTAAATCACTAATAAAGCTGTACATACTGGAGACCAGAATCACCATCACCATACTGGGTCTTTAGGGCTCTTTCACATTAGGGCAGATTTTCTGCGTTTCAATGCAAAGGGTAAAGTTTGCGTTACCCAAGGTGAAATGAAAGTCCATAGACTTTCATTTTAGCTTTCACATGTAACGCAGCCTTTTTGTGCGTTGCGTTACACTGCACCCAGGCGCAGTTTTTCGGCCGACGCTAGCTTTATGCGTTACAATGTTAGTCAATGTAAAATGCACACTATGCGCGTTTTTAATCCGTTAACGCAGGCAATCAGTCCCAGAATGCAACAGAGGAACAATGTAGAAAGTTGAAAACTAAAAGAAAAAAAAATTACCTGCGTTTTTCTATGTGCAGTAACGCATTGAAAACGGATTAAAAACGCACACTCACTGCAGTGCAACGCATATCAAAACGCAGTAAAAGGCATACAACAAAACGTATGCTTTGAGCGTTCTCCAACGCAAGCTCTGATGTGAAAGAGCCCTTAGCACATACTGCAGCTAGTCTATTATCAGTATATGCAAAGAAAGTTACAGTACCCAGTAAGTTCATGGTGACAGAGAATCAATAAGAGCTTGCAAGGGACCAAAAGGAAGCAAGAGGTCCCTTAATTATGAAGTGTGCCTTCCTAAAACAATGGGTATTTGTATGACATCAAGAAGTAAAAAGAACAAAGGCATATACTGTATATATTGGGGGTAACAGAGATCAGCACACACTGCAGCTAGTTTACTATCAGCACTGCCACAGAGTAACCGCTTATACTGTACATACTGGAGGCAGCAGAGATCAGCACTCACTGCAGCTAGTTTACTGTCAGTACAGGCACAGGGTAACAGCTTATACTTTACATAATGGAGGCAGCAGAGATCAGCACACACTGCAGCTGGTTTACTATCAGTACAGGCACAGAGTAACCGCTTATACTGTACATATTGGAGGTAGCAGAGATCAGCGCACACTGCAGCTAGTTTACTATCAGTAAAGGCAGAGAGTGACAGCTTATACTGTACATACTGGAGGCAGCAGAGATCAGCACACACTTCAGCTAGTTTACTATTCATACAGACACAGGGTAACAGGTTATAGCATACATACTGGAAGCAGCAAAGATCAGTACACACTGAAGTTAGTGTACCATCCATACAGGCAGTGAGTAACAGCTTATACTGTACATACTGGAGGCAGTAGAGATCAGCACATGCTCTCGCTAGTTTACTATCAGTACAGGCAGTGAGTAACAGCTTATACTGTACATACTGGAAGCAGCAGAGATCAGCACACACTGCAACTAGTTTACTATCAGTACAGGCACAGTGTAACAGCTTATACTGTACATATTGGAGGTCGCAGAGATCAGCACACACTGCAGCTAGTTTACTATTCATACAGACACAGGGTAAAAGCTTATAGTATGCATACTGGAAGCAGCAAAGATCAGTACACACTGAAGTTAGTGTACCATCCATACAGGCAGTGAGTAACAGCTTATACTGTACATACTGGAGGCTGCTGAGATCAGCACATGTTGCAGCTAGTTTACTATCAGTACAGGCACAGAGTAACAGCTTATACTGTACATACTGGAGGCAGCAGAATTCAGCACACGCTGCAGCTAGTTTACTATCAGTACAGGCAGAGAGTAACAGCTTATACTGTACATACTGGAGGCAGCAGAGATCAGCACACACTGCAGCTAGTTTACTATCAGTACAGGCAGAGAGTAACAGCTTATACTGTACATACTGGAGGCAGCAGAGATCAGCACACACTGCAGCTAGTTTACTATCTGTACAGGCACAGAGTAACAGCTTATACTGTACATACTGAAGGCAGCAGAGATCAGCACACACTGCAGCTAGTTTACTATCAGTACAGGCACAGAATACAGTAGAATCCCTTTTTATTTATTTATTATTTTATTTATTTAAGTATTTATATAGCGCCGACATATTACGCAGCACTGTACAGAGTATATTGTCTTGTCACTAACTGTCCCTCAGAGGGGCTCACAATCTAGTCCCTACCATAGTTATATGTCTATGTATGTATCGTGTAGTACATGTATCATAGTCTAGGGCCAATTTTGTGGGAAGCCAATTAACTTATCTGTATGTTTTTGGGATGTGGGAGGAAACTGGAGTGCCCGGAGGAAACCCACGCAGACACAGGGAGAACATACAAACTCCTTGCAGATGTTGACCTGGCTGGGATTCGAACCGGGGACCCAGCGTTGCAAGGCGAGAGCGCTAACCACTACGTCACCGTGCTGCCCTGATTTTAGACAAATTTCAAGTGTCCGGAAAAAGTAGTTTACTATATCCAGTCACAGAGTAACAGCTTATACTGTACATACTGTAGGCAGCTGAGATCAGCACACACTGCAGCTAGTTTACTATCAGTACAGGCACAGAGTAACAGCTTATACTGTACATACTGGAGGCAGCAAGCACATAGTAAGGCTCTGTTCCCACTTTAGCGGAGGAACGAACATTTCTTGTCCGTTCTCCAATCCACAGTGAACAGCTCCTATTTTATAAAGCGGATTTCTGTGCAGTCCGCTATAATCCCAGGTAGGTGGATGCGTTCCCCCATGTAGCATACGGTGGAGCGCATCAGCCCCGGGCTACAGCTGGACCACAGCGGACCATCTGCTCTCTCTAGTCGCACATGGTCCAGCACAAACAGGAACACTGCCTAACAGCTTATACTGTACATACTGGAAGCAACAGAGATCAGCACATGCTACAGGTAGTTTACTATCAGTACAGGCACAGAGTAACAGCTAATGGTGTAAATGCTGGCGGCAGCAGAGATCAGCACACGCTACAGCTAGTGTACTATCCTGCGGATCCGTTGCAGCGTGACAAGTGTTAACGGCTCCTATTTCTAAAATAGCCAATTTTTACAAAATTATTTATTAAAAAAGGAGCCATTTACTGTGGAGCGGAGCAGACAACAAAAATGTCCATTCCGTTCCCTCGCTCAAATGGGAACAGAGCCCTACAGCTCATATTGAACATATTGGAGGCAGCAGAGGTCACCACACACTGCAACTATTTTACTATCAATGCAGGCACAGAGTATCAGCTTATACTGTACATACTGGAGGTAGCAGAGGTCAGCACACACTGCAGCTAGTTTACTATCAGTACAGGCACAGAGTAACAGCTTATACTGTACATACTGGAGGTAACAGAGATCAGAAAACACTGCAGCTAGTTTACTATCAGTACAGGCACAGAGTAACAGCTTATACTGTACATACTGGAGATAGCAGAGATCAGCACACGCTGCAGCTAGTTTACTGTCAGTACAGGCACAGAGTATCAGCTTATACTGTACATACTGGAGGTAGCAGAAATCAGCACACTGCAGCTAGTTTACTGTCAGTACAGGCACAGAGTAACAGCTTATACTGTATATACTGGAGGGAGCAGACATCAGCACACTGCAGCTAGTTTACTGTCAGTACAGGCACAGAGTAACAGCTTATACTGTACATACTGGAGGTAGCAGAGATCAGCACACGCTGCAGCTAGTTTACTGTCAGTACAGGCACAGAGTAGCAGCTTATACTGTACATACTGGAGGTAGCAGAGATCAGCATATGCTGCAGCTAGAATACTATCGGTACAGGCACAGAGTAACAGCTTATACTGTACATACTGGAGGTAGCAGAGATCAGCAAACACTGCAGCTAGTTTACTGTCAGTACAGGCACAGAGTAACAGCTTATACTGTACATACTGGAGGCAGCAGAGATCAGCACACACTGCAGCTAGTTTACTGTCAGTACAAGAACAGGGTAACAGCTTATACTGTACATACTGGAGGTAGCAGAAATCAGCACTCACTGCAGCTAGTTTACTATCAGTACAGGCAGAGAGTAACAGCTTATACTGTACATACTGGAGGCAGCAGAGATCAGCACTCACTGCAGCTAGTTTACTATCAGTACAGGCAGAGAGTAACAGCTTATACTGTACATACCGGAGGCAGTGCAGATCAGCACACGCTGCAGCTAGGTTACTATCAGCACAGGCAGAGAGTAACAGCTTATACTGTACATACTCGAGGCAGCAAAGATCAGCACACGCTGCAGCTAGTTTACTATCAGTATAAATAGTAATATATTAATATACAGATAAATATAAAATGACCATCAATCCCCCTTGGTCCAGGGCTCTATGCATGATCTTGCCTCATGATAAGGAGAAAGGTGAGGGATCGGCCCACAACAACAGAGGTCCTTGGTATGGATCTAACTCCATAACAAGGACCCCTCCACTACCACCATGGATAAGGTATCCCAGTGTTTTCCCCAGAATTTTTTTCCCGCCAGGTGGCATGAAAAAGTAGCTGGGTGGCATTAAAAAATAGCCGAGTGGGCGAGATGACAGAATGCAGGGCTGGCGCTTCTCTGCTTACAGCAGAGGAGGAGGTGAGCTGATGACAGCCGGGTGCTCACCAAAACTAGCCGGGTGGAGCACCCAGCTAAAAGAGCCTGGGGAGAACACTGTATCCTCCTCCCTCTCAACCATCTCATCCTGGATGTCAACCAGGTTCCTGAAGCTAAACACAGAAAAAAACGAAACTCCTAATTTTCCTGCCCCTTGCAATCTCACCATCATCTTATTTCCATTTAAACAATGCTGGTTGCCTGGCTATACTGCTGATCACATGTTTAATAATTTTAGTCATAAACCCTAAACAAGCATGCAAATCTGACTGATGTTTCTGACTGAGGTCTGACTGGATTAGCCACATGCTTGTCTCAGGTGTGATTCAGACACTACCACAGCCAAAGAGATCAGCAGGACTGCCAGGAAACTGGTATTGTTTATAAGGAAATAAATATGGCAGCATAAATATGCCTTTCACGTCAGGTATCCTTTAAGTTTGCCAGTGAACATCTAAATGATTCAGAGAAGGCTTGGAAGAAAGTGTTGTGTTCAGATCGGACCACAATCTAATTTTTTGGCATCAACTTGAATCAACAAGTTTGGAGGAAGATAAATACCGAGTATGGGCCAGTTCACACTTGCTTTAAAGGGATACTGTAGGGGGGTCAGGGGAAAATGAGCTGAACTTACCCGGGGCTTCTAACGGTCCCCCGCAGACATCCTGTGTTGGCGCAGCCACTCACCGATGCTCCGGCCCCGCCTCCAGTTCACTTCTGGAATTTCTGACTTTAAAGTCAGAAAACCACTGCGCCTGTGTTGCCGTGTCCTCGCTTCCCCTGATGTCACTAGGAGCGTACTGCGCAAACACAGACCATACTGGGCCAGCGCTGTGCGCTCTTGATGACATCAGCGGGAGCGAGGACACGGGCGTGCAGGCGGAGTGGTTTTCTGACTTTAAAGTCAGAAATTCCAGAAGTGAACCGGAGGCGGGGCCGGAGCATCGGGGAGTGGCTGCGCCAACACAGGATGTCTGCGGGGGACCATTAGAAGCCCCAGGTAAGTTCAGCTCATTTTCCCCCGACCCCCCTACAGTATCCCTTTAAGGGGATACTGTAACCCCTAAACCAACCACCCACAATAAATATATGTACCTTATCTCCTGTTTCATCGGATGCATAATCTGCATATATCGCCTCTCTCCATCCCCGTTCTGGTGGTTATTTCCCCCCGTTAAAGTTCCTCCGGAATCCAATATGGCGGCGAGCCCCGCATCTACTTCCGGGGCATTTATCATTACCCATCAATCAGGCACTTCCCTTTAGCGCTGCGCACGAGAGGACGTCATTATCATGCATGCGCAGAACGTTCTCTCGTGCTCGCGCCCAGTGACAGCATGCACAGTTTCAGCGCATAGGACCGAGCCAGCAGGCAACCGGAGGGGCGGGCGGTGGAGCTGGAGGGGGCGTGCCTGTCTTGAAACACAGGACTCAAACCAGGAACAGCACTTCTTCCTGGGTTGAAATCTCAGACTTAAGTCGTCGGAGATTTCAGAGGAGAATACCGAGGCCACAGGGAGCGCCATCACATGGACTAACTGGCGAAAAGGTATGTCTCAAGACAGCAAACATACCCCAGTAGTCCATATTGATTTAAAAAACAGGCTTACAGTATCCCTTTAAAAATGCATCCGTGCGATACGTTTTTAAAGTTCCGCTTAAACACAGGAAGTGGATCCTATGTTAAAAATAGGATTCACTTCTACTTATTACAAAACACGGATCCTACATGGAAAAGTGGGTTGCGGAACGCGAGATGGAATGCAGAGCCCAAGCTCAGCACATTTTCCCGGACCGTACGGGAAAATGTGTCCAATGAAAGCGTACACTGTCTGTTCTCACTAGGATCATTTGGGGGAAGAGGCGCCATGGTATGTGTAAAACTTTTAAAAACAGTTATATTGGTCATGGGTGGACATTGAAGAATCCATCATGAATCCAATTAAAATCTCCAACCTTCTCTGGATCACCCCCGCATCCAGATGTAAAGTGGCCAACCCTATAATAAAGCACTCTTTATCGATATGGGATAGTTGCAAATACTCCGGAAACCTCATGTCCTCCCATAGACCACTGGCCTCTTTCATGGGTAACCCCTCCTTCCCTGCAGCACTAGAGTCCCTGGCTAGTTTTCACTGGTGGGTTAACACACACCTTACAAAGGTATACGATCTATCTACAGATAGTGGAATGAAGTCCCTTGCCGCCCTTCGGGAACACAAACAACTCCCCCCCTCCGAGACCTTTCGCTACCTACAGATCGCTCATTTTATTAAGGCCCACCTCTCATACACCAACTCCCCACTGACTAGAACACCATTCGAGCACATCTGCGCCTCAGACCCGCTTTCCCCAGGAACATTATCAACTATCTATAAGGAAATATTACATGAGCAGTCCAAGCATAAACCTAAGTATATCACTGACTGAGAGAAAGACTTGGGTATCAACATAGGAACTGAGGACCTCTCCGATATCTGGGCCAACATCCCTAAAGTCTCTATAAATGCTGATCTGGTAGAAGTTAACTATAAATTGCTCCTTCGCTGGTATTTAGTTCCTGCCCGCTTGGCTAAGTTCAACAAAGACCGCTCACCGAATTGCTTTAGAGGATGCAGCTTTCTAGGTACCCATGACCACATTTGGTGGAAATGCCCCAAGGCTCGGAGACTCTGGCTGAGAGTGTGCACATGGGCCTCCTCCTTAGTCAATGAACCTATACCTAGGAATCCTACTCACACATTATTAGGTCTTCCCTATTCCAACCTCACTAAGCCACAAAATAAACTAGTTAGCTACATATTCACCGCTACAAAACTCACAATAGCAGCTGCTTGGAATACAAGGGCTCTCTCCTTTGATCTAGTGAGAAATAGGTTGAGCCGGGTCCTCTTCTTTGAGAAATTACGGGCCAGACTGGGAGACGACATGGCAAATTTCAATAAAGTATGGTCGCCCGCAATCGAATACTTTCTGGGCTCAGACGGTAGTGCCCGGATTAATAATCTCCAAAGGCCCTCTATAACCTATACAATGCCCTGGCCTCAATTGCCGCAGTTGGCCCCAGCACTTCGGGCTCTCCTTGTCCCATACCTTCTCTCCTCCATTCTACTCTCTTCCTTTCTTATTTTTCTTCCCTTTCCTATCTTTCTTGATTATTTTTCTATTTCTACCACTCCGGTAACACATGCATATTATATCGTCCCAGTCCCTACTTGAATATAAGATGCACTTTAGATGCAACTAATTCCTACCTCCGCTGGGAGATAGGATACACTGGCTTAAGTCAACAATCCCAAAAGATAGGCTCTTGCCCAGCCAAATTGTTTGGTTAATGTATGGGTAAGAGATATCTTTACTACACTTATACTTACAACAGCTGATTCCCCCACGCAATATCATTGGTGTTGTAACACTCTTGTTTACTGGTTTTACCACTAGCACCAGCAACTATCCACTTGGTGATCGCAACATGTCAAATAGCATATCTGTTAGGAGTGATTTTTGTCTACCTTAGCCTACAATAACAGCCTTCGTTATGTTTAAATTTACATTCTGCATATGTATTTTCTGTAAGCTTCTTATTTTACAAAGCCTAATAAAAACGATTGAAACAAAAACAGTTATATTGGAAAGAATTGAGGTGGCTTACCTCAACAACGAGAACTTTGTAAACACAAAGGATATTTATTGAGCCCAGGCAATGCGTTTCGCGTGTCTGAGCCCGCTTCCTCCGGCCAATAAAAGTGCCAATTAGATCAAAACCGTCCAACATAGGGGCTTCCTATGTTGGACGGCTTTGATCTAATTGGCACTTTTAACTGTTTTTAAAAGTGTCACACATACCAGGCCTCTTCCCCCAAATGTGCTTAGTATACCCCCCAACAAATCTTGTTGGAAGGGTCGAGGCAGACCTCTAGTGGTCCTGACCCCACTAGTCGTCTGTCACTGTTTTCAAGTAGAGCGCCCACATCCAGGTCCAGTTGGACCATCACAAGTGGAGTCGGGTTCATTGTCTCTACCTGCTTCTTGTGGGTGGTTGCTCCGCTTGCAACTTGCTTTTGTGAGTAGAAAATCTATTTACGTTTCATTTAATCCTGCATCTCTACGTATTGCACTACTGGGCTCCCGTTTGTGTTTCCTGTATTTTTCTCTAGGGCGTCGACACACCCCTACCATTCCAATTCTCACTAGGATAGTCGCCGCATCGCCCATTTCGCCTGCATCCGCATCGCCGCCGTTACATCATACTCACGTGTCCCACCGCCTATCTCCACCACACGGTCCCTTTAAAACAGCCCGGTGGCGAAAGGATGTCTATTGGGCTGAAAAAGACCAATGGAAATCCTTAGCATCAGGGAGAATTCTCATTGGTTCATGAAGGACCAATGAAAATTCTCCCTGTTGCTAGGGAGAATTGGCCTGCTACAGCCTATGGTGAGTCACATGCATCTACCGGACTCCAGGCTTTTGAAGGGACCGAGCGGTGGCGGGACAGGTGAGGGGCAATGCATACGGGTGGAAATAATCAATGCAAGAGCGGACGGGCGAATGCAAAACAGTTTGGAGTGTTTGTTGCATGCATATGCAGAACGGACGGTACACATCTACCTCAAGGATGCGCTTACCATTTCCGTTCTACATCCGCTCAAGTGTCAACCGGCCCTATGACCAATAGAACTCCATCCCCACAGCCAAGCACAGAGGTGGACATTTTTGCTTTGAGGCTAGTTTTCTGCAAAGGCCCTGTTCCTAGCCCAAAAAAACCTGACCATTTCTGCACTGGAGAACAGAAGGTATTTATAGGCTCAGTGAACACTTGTCAGTCTGCAACGTTTGTCTGTTGCTCCATTTATCTGTTTGTTCCATTGCTGTAAGTGGAACCTAGAAAGTAATTCACAGAACGCAGACAAAGCGAATGGCGACGGTATCAATGGAAGCCTATGAGAAGGGACCGTGTCTCTAGGCTTGTCGCCACATACGCTTCTGCTTTTCTCACCTGCCTTCTGTGTCTTCGGGGCACCCCGGCTCCACTGCACAGGACTCTTGCTGGTATACAGAGTCTTGAAAGAAGCAAACTCCCATTGGATAGCAAACAAACAACGAAAATCCTGCTTAGCAACATGGAGGATTCTCATTGGATCACTGAGGGGTGGACAAATGAGAATCCTCCCTGTTGCTAGGCAGGATTCTCAGAGCAATCCAATGGGCTCGTGTTCTGCCAGGATATATACCAGCGAGTGTCCCATGCAGAGGCAGCAGTGGCTGCAGACCCCTGAACAGCAGCGGGGGTGGGGGGGTGTCAAACGGCGGCGATGACAATGGAACGGATGCACAACATTGAGTGGTGGGAGCAGGGTGATGGACAAGCAATGGGGCACAGAATATACTATGAACTCACCCTTGTACATCCAGTGTAGTGGGAGTCCAGCCTAAGAGTACAGGATGACTTCACTGCACAGAGGGGCCAATGGACAAACCATGTACCGCAAAATATTGGATCAGTACCTCCTTTTCGCAGCCAGAACACAGAAAATGGGTTTTCCAGCACAACAAGGACCAATGACAGCTGGGTGCTTACCAAAATTTTCTGGGTGGAGTACTCGGCTAAAAGAGCTTGGGGAGAACACTGGTGTGTACAAGGCTTGTCTCCAACAACGTTTACATTAGGGCCCATTTACACTAAGTTTGAAGTAAGTGATTTTCGCATTCAAAATGAAACCAGTGCATGTCAATTGAGTAATTTATATTGAATGCAAATTTTTGCATGCGCTGTGATGCAGAAAAAAATATGGATTGCATGCCGCATATTTCTGCACCACGTATCTGTTTCTCATGTAATGAGTGTTAGAAAAATTTGCATACGGGAGAAACATAAGCAAAATGTAATATCCTTGTGGAAATATACCCTAAAAGCAGTGTTCCCCAACCCTGTCCTCAGGGTCCACCAACAGTGCATGTTTTGTGGAAATCCTGAGGTAGTTAATCAGCTCTGCTGAGACACTAATTACCTCACCTGTGCATGTTTATGGTTTTCTGCAAAACATATGCTGTTGGTGGGCCTTGAGGACAGGGTTGCGGGAACTCTGCCCTAAAGGATGACAGCAGAAGGGGAGGGCCTGGTACACAGGCTCAGCTACTACTGACGACAAGCAGCAACGGGAATATCTGAGGAATGGGACTTCACAGAGGCAAAGTAAAAACAAATACGTTTTACGCTAAAATAGAGACATTAAAATAGCCTAAATTGAGGCCCTGATTACTAAGGCTATATATCTGTCACCCTTTACATTTTATGAAATAAAGGTGCCCATACACTTGCCAAATCTGCCAGAAACTGATGCTGCATGATCATAATTTTGTTTGATTTCCCTCCAAAATCAACCTAAACGATCAATCAGAAACGACAGATGCGCGGTAATAGATTTCTGCACGACAGACCCCCAGGTCCCCCCCCAATTGTCTTCCCTGAAGCCCATGCAGAGTTGGCAGCAGAGTGCATACTTACCTATCTGCCGGCAAGCTCCACCTGTCTCCATCTCCACTAGTGCACCTGTTCCCTGTGACCCAGAGGCATGTATGTTACGCGACTACGTACATGTGGCGAGATACAGGCGCACCAGTGGGGAAAAAGACAGGACACAGAAAGAGAGCCCCGGCGGGCAGGTTAGTGCACCCCATTGCCAACATTTGCCCATGGGAGAACATTTATATGGGGGGGGGACCTGGGGGCACGGCAGTTGGTCCTGCATTGGGGCATAGATTTTTTATAGATTCCAAGGTGAAATCTATTAAAATCCCTCTCTGATCATATGTCAAAGTCTGTTGTTCGAAGAGAACCTGTAAAGGAAAAAAGTGACCCTATGGAGTACTTACCTTGGGAGGGGATTCCTCATGAGATCCTAATGACTTACCCTGTCTTCTTCATCCTCGAGGGTCCAGTGGTGGCAGCCCCAAAAAAATCTGCCGGCGCTTCATCGTGAGGCAATATTTACCTGTGCAGTACCGCAGACCTGATCAGGTTTGGCTATTTCCACCGGATCCCGAGGGGACACTTATACTGCGCCTGTGCAGGAGAGCAGATAGGTAAATATTGCTGGACGCTGTTCGGGGGCTGCCAGCGCTGGGTTCCCGAAGCTGAAGAGGATGGGGGAGGTCTGATTAGGATCCAGAGGCTTCCCCCTCCCAAGGTAAGTACCCCCTATTGGCAGTTTTCTTCTTTACAGGATTACTTTAACCACTTGCCGACCGCACACTCATACCGTGCGGCGGCAAAGTGGTAGCTGGAGGACCAGCGACGCAGCTCTGCGTCGCCAGGTGCCTCCCTAATTAATCAGGAAAGGCCGCTTGTGCGAGCGGCAGGTTCCTGTGATCACGGAGCGGGTCTCCGTGAATAGCCTGCGAGCCACTGATCGCGGCTCGCAGACTAAATGTAAACGCAGGAGACATTTGTCTCCTTTGTTTACATTGTACGGCGCTGCTGCGCAGCAGCGCCGTAAGGCAGATCGGCGATCCCCGGCCAATCAGCGGCCGGGAATCGCCGCCATGTGACAGCGGACATCCTGTCACAGGCTGCACAGGACGGATAGCGTCTTGTGCAGCCCCGATCACCGGGGGGACAGGTAGGAGAGGGAGGGGGGGGGGGGAATGTCGCCGCGGAGGGGTGCTTTGAGGTGACACCCCCCCCCCCCGCAACATGCCACCAGCAGGAGCGATCAGACCCCCCCCCCCTGCACATCATCCCCATAGGGGGGAAAAAAGGGGGGCGATCTGATCGCTCTGCATGCCAGCTGATCTGTGCTGGGGGCTGCAGAGCCCACCCAGCATAGATCACAAAAATCAGCGCTGGTCCTTAAGGGGGGGTAAAGGGTGGGTCCTCAAGTGGTTAAAGTGTACCTGAGGCGGCGAAACAAGTTCTGTTTTACTTACCTGGGGCTTCTTCCAGTCTCCCATAGCCTTATAGGTCTCTCAGTTTCCTCTTGGTCTACTGTTCCCCTCCATGCTTGCCCCCGCACCTCCTCGATTGTGCTCCCATGGTAGCCAGCGATGGACAATTTTATGGAGGGGCTCAGCAGAGCGGACCAGGAGGAAACCAAAGGACTAGTGAGGCTACTACGGGCTGTAAGAAGCTTCCGGTAAGTAAAACAGAACTTGTTTCCCCTTCTCAGGTGTAAGGTGCCCATACATTACAGGATTTTCCAAGTGATTAAGCGATGGACTTTAATAGGCGATCAACTACAGTGTAGTTGATCAAAAGTCGATGGACTAGTGGGCCACACACTCCATGTAAGCGAGATCCTATGCAATTCTCCTTCACTAATCGATCTGACCAATGTTGTGCCTCCATGCTCTGAATCCAAAAATCCATTCTGTGTTGATCAAAATCATGTGAACAATTGCCGATTCCTTTGCAATCAACCGATATCTTCCATCCTGTTCGATCAAGTAAATTGGAATTGCTGATTGCAAAGGAATTGCCGATTCCTCTGCAATCAACCGATATCTTCCATCCTGTTTGATCAAGTAAATTGGTTGATTCAACCAGGTATTGGTCAATTTCCATCGATAGAGCAGAATGGAAAATAATCGATTCTCCCTCAATCCGATAATATGATTGAATTCCATCGGTTGATCATAGAGGATAAACGACTAATGTTTGGCCATCATTACAAGCAGTTCCTTCTTCTCTCTGTACTCAGTATTTGCACATGTTATCAGCACTTGAATAGGGAGATTTAGACAAATTCTTCAAGCAGAGATCAGCACACACTGTTGTATGTTTACTATCAGTATTAGCAGCATGGCACAGCACTGAATATAATGAAGTTTGACATGCCTGTATATTCGAGAGGGGTCAAATAAGTAATGCAGGTGCATTGCAATATTGGCCAGGATTTCATGTTCAGGCTAGGTTCCCACTAGAGCTGCGATCAGCCATTTTTTTGTCTGTTCTCCGCCCATCGCTAAAACGGACAGTGAACGGCTCCTATTTTATAAAAATAAGCTGTTCACGCTTCTCTCTCTGCAACAGATCTGTGGGATCCGTTGCGGTAAGCGGACCGCACTTCTGTGCAGCCCATGATAATCCCGGCAGGTGGATGCGTCTGCATCTACCCCAGGCTACGCATCCCGCCACCGATCACTGCCACTCGCTCCCTGTACACAAGAAAAAAGCATGGGGATCCCTATTGGGATGCAAAAGACCAATGGGATTACTCAGCAACAGCGAGAATTCACATTGGTTCAGAGTGGACCAATGACAATGATCCCTGTTGCTAGGAAGAATTGGCCTAACGCAGCCTATGGAAATCCCTGTGCTCCTGCCGGCCTCCAAACTGAAAACTGTATAGAGGGACCAAGCAGCGGCGGGACAGGTGGGCGGCAATCGCTTCGGACAATGGGCTGATGCGGACGACCCAGAGAGGATGCAAATTGGACAGAGCTTACCGTTTCCATTTTGCATCTGCTCAAGTGGGAACAGAGCCTTTTCAACACAACCAATAACAAAAGGAAATAAATACTATATACAGAGCATATGATAATATAGCACAAAATTAGAGGTGGCCTTGTGTGAAAACTTCACAATGAGATGACAAAAACATTCTGTTCCAGAGCTGCACCCAGAATGTCAGCAGGAAGACTCCCTGTGTCAGGGGTAAGTCCCTCCCCATTAATATCTCAAGCCTCTCTATTAATCCTGTAATGTGATGGCCATTTTCCGTCACCAGGAGGGAGGCTTACTTTACTTTTCTACACCTCAAGTGAGAGTAATTTGGAGGCTGCCATATTAATTTCCTTTTAAACAATACCAGTTGCCTGGCAGTCCTGCTGATCTCTTTAGCTGCAGTGGT
Organism: Hyperolius riggenbachi; assembly: GCF_040937935.1. NCBI lineage: Eukaryota > Metazoa > Chordata > Amphibia > Anura > Hyperoliidae > Hyperolius > Hyperolius riggenbachi. The sequence goes on along the minus strand of NC_090651.1, from coordinate 349,367,719 downwards.
GTCTGAATCACACACCTGAATTATTATTATTTATTGGATTTATATAGCGCTGACATATAGCACAGCGCTGAACAATAAATAAGATTACAGACGATGATAATAGGGGTGACAGACAACACAATACAGGTAATAAGCAGTAAGACACACAATGCCAGATCATGTAGTACTCCAAGTCATTCAAGTTCACGTTATTCTGCAACCAGGATGCATGATCAGGTATGATACACAAAGAGGGAGGGCCCGGCCACAGGCTTACAATCTAAAAAGAGGGGGTGGTGACACGATAGGAGGGGATTTGAGGTTCTTGGCCAAGCGAGTTAGGGAATTGACACGGTGGGAAAGGCCTTCTTGAAGAGGTGGGTTTTGAGGGCCTGTTTGAAGGTGCTTAAAGAGACTCTGTAACAAAAATTGCATCCTGTTTTTTATCATCCTACAAGTTCCAAAAGCTATTCTAATGTGTTCTGGCTTACTGCAGCACTTTATACTAATACTGTCTCTGTAATAAATCAACTTATCTATCTCTTGTCAGACTTGTCAGCCTGTGTCTGGAAGGCTGCCAAGTTCTTCAGTGTTGTGGTTCTGCTATAAACTCCCCCCTCCAGGCCCCTCTCTGCACACTGCCTGTGTGTTATTTAGATTAGAGCAGCTTCTCTCTTCTCTCTTATCTCTTACAAGCTGGATAAATCATCCTCTGAGCTGGCTGGGCTTTCACATAGTGAGGAATTACAGACAAGGGCAAAGCTGTTTGCAGGAAGAAAAGAGCAGCCTAAAACTTCAGTGCATGAGAGATGCAGGGGGAAAGAAACACACAAATGATCTCTTGAGATTCAAAAGGAATGCTGTATACAGCCTGCTTGTGTATGGATGTATTTTCTATGTGTGGACATACTGTACATCAACCTACTGTCTGTTTTGGTGGCCATTTTGTTTGTTTATAAACAAACTTTTTAAAACTGTTTTTAACCACTTTTAATGCGGCGGGGAGCGGCGAAATTGTGACAGACGGTAATAGGAGATGTCCCCTAACGCACTGGTATGTTTACTTTTGTGCGATTTTAACAATACAGATTCTCTTTAAGGAGGGGGCAACACTAATGGGCAATGCAAGAGAGTTCCACCGGATGAGGGTGGCTCTAGTGAAGTCCTGTAGTCGTGCATGGAAATATGAAATGCAAGAGGTGGTCACAAGAATGCTGCGGAAACAAATATGCTTCTAATCAGACTGTCAGACTTCAGTCTGAAACATCTGGTCTGCATGCTTGTTCATGGTCAATGGCTAAAAGTATTAGGGGCAGTGAATCAGCAGGACAGCCAGGCAACTGGTATTGTTTAAAAGGAAATAAATGTGGCAGCCTCCATATACTTCTCAGTTAAGGTGTCCTTTAAAGTAAATGGGAACCGCTTCAGTTTTCTCCCCAGAATTTTTTTCCAGCGTGGTGGCATGAAAAAGCCGCCGGGTGGGGCGAGATGATAGAATGCAGGGCCGGTGCTTCTCTGCACAACTCTGCTTACAACAGAGAAAGAGGTGAGCCGATGACAGCCGGGTGCTCACCAAAACTAGCCGGGTGGAGCACCCGGCTAACAGAGCCTGGGGAGAACACTGCGCTTGTTAAAAAAAAAAACGCAGGTACAGTGGGATGCGAAAGTTTGGGCAACTTTGTTTATCGTCATGATTTTCCTGTATAAATCGCTGGTTGTTACGATAAAAAAATGTTAGTTAAATATATCATACTAGTGACTTAGCCTGTTTAAAAACCACGGCCACCGCGCGCGCAACCGTCCGCCTGCCCTGCTCCGTCCAAAGGGTGTCCCTGCGGCACATGCGCAGTAGCGCAATCGCAGGGACACACACAAACACGGACGCAGAGACAAGGGGGTTTTATTATGTAGGATAGGAGACACACACAGTGATATTTGAGAAGTGAAATTACGTTTATTGGATTTACAGAAAATGTGCAATAATTGTTTTAAAAAAATTAGGCCGGTGCATAAATTTGGGCGCCACAAAAAAGAAATGAAATCAATATTTAGTAGATCCTCCTTTTGCAGAAATTAAAGCTTCTAAATGCTTCCTGATTGTTCCAATGAGAGTCTGGATTCTGCTTGAAGGTATTTTAGACCATTCCTCTTTACAAAATATCTCTAGTTTATTCAGGTTTGATGGATTCTGAGTATGGACAGCTCTCTTTAAAGAGAACCCGAGGTGGGATTTACTTATGCTAGTGGGGCACAGAGGCTGGTTGTGCACACTAACACCAGCCTCTGTTGCCCCATGGTGTGCCTCCAAGACCCCCCTGCGCGCCGCTATACCCCCCGCAGTGCTGGCGACACGCAGCATGTCACCAGCACAATGTTTACCTCTGCCTGTCTGTTAACGCTGCTCCCCCGCCTCCTCCGTATCGGCGCTACCCGCCTGCGTCACTTCCCTCCCGCTGATTGGAGGGAAGTGACGCGGGCGGGTAGCGCCGATACGGAGGAGGCGGGGGAGCGGCGCTAACAGACAGGCGAGAGGTAAACATTGTGCTGGTGACATGCTGCGTGTCGCCAGCACTGCGGGGGGTATAGCGGCGTGCAGGGGGGTCTTGGAGGCACACCATGGGGCAACAGAGGCTGGTGTTAGTGTGCACAACCAGCCTCTGTGCCCCACTAGCATAAGTAAATCCCACCTCGGGTTCTCTTTAACTCACACTACAGATTTTCAATTATATTCAGGTCTGGGGACTGAGATAGCCTTTCCAGAATGTTGTACTTGTTACTCTGCATGAATGCCTTAGTGGATTTTGAGCAGTGTTTAGGGTCGTTGTCTTGTTGAAAGATCAAGTCCCGGCGCAGCTTCAGCTTTGTCACTGATTCCTGGACATTGGTCTCGAGAAGCTGCTGATACTGAGTGGAATCCATGTGTCCCTCAATTTTGACAAGATTCCCAGTCCCTGCACTGGCCACACAACCCCACAGCATTATGGAACCACCACCATATTTTAATGTAGGTAGCAGGTGTTTTTCTTGGAATGCTGTGTTCTTTTTTCTCTATGCATAAGGCCCGGTTCACACTTGCGGTGGCCCTCCGGAATCGCCGTGCCGGAGCCGCACCGCCTGCAGAACGGACGGAACGGACGCACGGCATAGCAATTAAAGCCTATGCGTCCGTTCACATGGGTCCGTTCTGCAGAACGGACTCCGGCCTCCGTTCCAACATGCGCTATTTTTTCATCCGGCCCCTCCGGCAGCCGTATCCGGGGCGGAGCCGGACTGCACCATCCGGCCAATACAAACAAATGGGAACCGGAGGCCGCACAACACACTGGCTGAGAAATCCGGATCTTCTACCCCACTTCCTATGCGGATTTTTGCGGCGATACTGGCTGGGGACACATGGGCAAGCATTTTGGAGTGGAGCAGCACGAGCTGGAGGTGTTGGCAGGATGTTGGCAGCATGTCGGAGGTGGAGGTGAGTGCTAAACAGCAGAGGGCCTGATTCCACAGGTCCCCCTTCTGCTGACCTCCCAGACCCCAACATTTTTTTTTTTTTTTACGTATATTTTGCCAAACGGATCCGGATCGCATCCTGATTACCACCTGATGCAACCTGACCGGATCCGGATCGGATCCGGATCAGAACCGTACGGTTCCGATCCGGATCCGGTCCGGATCCGGTCAGGTCATCCGGTCCGTTTGGCAAACAACCGCTAATGTGAACCGGGCCTTACGCCCCTTATTATACCCAAATAACTCAATTTTAGTTTCATCAGTCCACAGCACCTTATTCCAAAATGAAGCTGGCTTGTCCAAATGTGGTTTAGCATACCTCAAGAGGCTCTGTGTTTGTGCTGTGGGCGGAGATAAGGCTTCCGCTGCATCACTCTCGCATATAGTATCTCCTTGTATAAAGTGCACTGAATGGTTGAACGATGCAGTGACTCCATCTGCAGCAAGATGAAGTTGTAGGTCTTTGGTGCTGGTCTGTTGGTTGACTCTGACTGTTCTCACTATTTGTTGCTTCTGTTTATCAGAGATTTTTCTTGGTCTCTTGGTCTGCCATTTTGAGTCTTAACTTGAACTGAGCCTGTGGTCTTCCATTTCCTCAACATGTTCCTAACTGTGGAAACAGGCAGCTGAAATCTCTGAGACAGCTTTCTGTATCCTTCTCCTAAACCATGATGAACAATCTTTGTCTTCAGGTCATTTGAGAGTTGTTTTGAGACCTCATGTTGCTACTCTTCAGAGAAAATTAAAAAGAGGAGGGAAACATACAATTGACCCTCTTAAATACTCTTTCTCATAATTGGACTCACCTGTGTATGTAGGTCAGGGGTCACTGAGCTTACTAAGCCAAATTGAGTTCCAATAATTAATTCTAAAGGTTTTGGAATCAATAAAATGACAACAGTGCCCACATTTATGCACCGGTCTAATTTTATTTAAACAATTATTGCAAACTTTTTGTAAATCCAATAAACATCATTTCACTTCTCAAATATAACTGTGTGTGTCTCCTATATATATTTAACTGATATTTTTTATCATAACAACCAAAGATTATACAGGAAAATCATGACAAATATCAAGGTTGACCAAACTTTTTGCATCCCACTGTACTTAAGGAGAAGGAAGGCTCTGGGTTCTAATGAGCTTTCCCTCTCCTCTCCCAGTCCCCTCGGTGCAGTGCTGTCCCTTGCAGCAGTAGTTGACTAATTTGGTTAAGTACTGCTCGCTCCGTTGGCAAAGTTGACTTTGGAAAGTCTTCAGGAGCCCGAGTGCTCCAGAAGACGGACCGCTCCTTGCGCACGCGCGAGCGCCCTCTATCGTGCACACTAGGGAGGACTCGGCTCCCGAAGACTTCCGAAGTCCCCCGCAGCCAGAGATTCGAAGACGGGAGCCAGCGCTGCACCGAGAGCACCGGGAGAGGAGAGGGAAGGCTCATTAGGACCCAGAGCATTCCCTCTCCTTAGGTAAGTATCTGGTTTCTTTTTTTATGTAAAGGAGTCCCATTAGCGTTAAATATGTTCCAATATCTGAAACTGTGGCAGATTCCAATGAAAGGAACTGCTGATTCTCCTCATATGCCCAGCTTACATCACCCACATTTAGTAAAGTTCATAAAAAAGCATTATCCAAAGATAAAAAACAACCAGTCGAAAGAAGTGAAAACTTCCACCAGACTCATTATGATATCTCCTCTCAGAGCAGCTCAGGACCTGGTCTCCAGGTACCTCCACCAGCAGAACTTCAGAAAAGTAATTCTCTAAAGTGACCACCGAGACCCACAGAAGGTCTAGGAAGCTGATGAGAATGGCTAACAGTCAAACAACCACTATCTTCTAAACCTTTCCAATCCTGTTCCTGGAAGTGGTATGATGGCACTTTGGTCATGTCAGTCAGCTGCTGCTAAGGAGATACCACAAGGGATCAGGTGACCACAACAAGTCTTCCTAAAATGACACTTCCAACAGACACAACAAAAAGATGGAACAAATAGCATTAATTATTGGAAGACTTGTAGACTTTGGAAACATTTTACTAATGAAGTTGTTTAATAAATACAGTAGAATCCCTTTATAGTAAACTCCAATGGACCAGGAAAAGTAGTTTATTGCATCAAAAGTTTACTATATCAGAATTGGTCATACAATTATATATTTCTACAGACACATCTGCTGGGACCTGATGATTGAATTTACTGTATCCAGAGGAGTACTTTATCAGAGTTTACTATAACGAGAGTCTACTGTAGGAGGAAATTTACTTTATATCGCACCAGCAGGATACGTAGGCCAACACTAAAAGTGGAAAGATCTGGCATTCGGAGCCCATAATACATTCAGATTCTGCAGATGTATGTGAGAGACAACAGGTAGACTTGACACAATGAGGAGCAATACATTTACTCAAATCCATCACCAGAAGAACAAGAAGCATTATCCAGATATCCTAACCAAAACACAGCTAGCCTCAAGCCAGTCACTGGCACACCACACATTAATGCAACAAGCAGCATCCTAACCACCATACAACAAAGGTAGGCTGGACGCATCCCATGAGCCAAGGAGCTATACCTCCTGAAATCTGACAGCTGTCTCCGAACGTGAGGGTTCTGTCAGTTGGCGTCAGTGGAGCTGGCTCCTGAATAGCACAGAATGCCTACTGAATTCTACATGGAGGTGTCCAGCCTTGCCACAAGGAAACACTACGGCTCCCAGACCTCCCTCAGGAATAATGGGAAGAGCTACAGGGATGTAGACATCACCTGGAGACCACATCTAGAAGAAGAGACAGAGGACTTACAGGTCAAAACGCTTCTTTCGCCTAGTGTAGATCCGACAGAAAACCGCTGGGCAGCTGCTAACAACCTCTCTCCTCTGACTGCTACAGCCGAGACCCTCAGAGCATCCTACACAGGACCACTTTCATTTGGAAATTAAACCTTCCCAAAGTTTCTGGACACAACGGGCCTCCCAACACACAGACGTCCACTACAAAGAAACCCCCAGCACTCGTTCAACAACCCCGACACACAGGCCACAAGTGGGGAAAAGGGGGCTCCTAACCCCCCACTAATCACAAAAAAAAAACCAAGACCTTGCCAGGCGGAAGCTGGTCGTTATAGCAACAGCAGTCCCACGTTTTACCGGCGGCGAAGGCCACAGCCATACAGAATCTTCCACCACAAAGGGAGAGGAATGAAAGGGCCCCTCGTCTACTGCGGCTCTGCTCGCCGCCCGTCCCCCCAACAGCTCCACATTATAAATAAAGGAATATACCAAAAGCAGCATCAATATTCATACAAATCCCCAGCTTTGTGCGGCAGAAAGATCGCAGAGCGCTCTGCGGCGCCGCCGGGGTCTCACAGGGGGATGGCTGCCGGTCTCCATACAGGAATATAATAATATAGAATAATAATAGTGATACAATTAATAAAAGCAGTGGTGGGCCAGAGAGCTGTCTGCTGTCTTTGTGTGTGGCGGCGGCAGTGGCAGCCCCCCACCCCCAGGACACAGGATAAAGTTTGTGGGGCCGGGGGCAGGGAGGGCCCGTGCAGCCCCCCCTGGAGGGGCCCCTCTCCGCCTCTCCCACATTCTCAGACTGTTTTATTACAATTTTCAGACAAAAGGAAAACAAAAATGGCAGCTGTGAGAGCTGAGAAGTCTGAGAGCAGGCAGGGCCGCCATGTTCTGCAGATCCCCGGCTCCCCGTGCTGGGGGGGCTACAGGGGGCCCCCCTCCACCACCTCCCACATCTGCCCCGCGCCGGGGTAATTGCGCACAGCGCGTGCAGACAGCGGTGACCCAGCGGAAGCCCCCATCCCCCCCCCCCCTTCCTCCTCTCCCGGTACCGAGTATACCGACCTGACATAGAGCGGATCACACCGGTGACTGTGCGGCCTCTTCACTCCTCCTGTACCGGGAGATTCCCCGAGAGTGAGAGAGAGCGAGCGAGCCCCCCTTCCCTCCAATCCAGAGACCCCTCCCCCCCAAATATCTGTCTATACCCTCCCCCTATACTGCTCCCCCTCCCAGCTATACACTATATTATTCTATATTCTACTATATATCCCCCCTTTCCTCCAATCCAGAGACCACTCCCCCCCAAATATCTGTCTATACCCTCCCCCTATACTGCTCCCCCTCCCAGTTATACACTATATTATTCTATATTCTACTATATATCCCCCTTTCCCTAAAATCCAAAGACCCCTCCCACCCAAATATCTGCCTATACCCTCCCCCTATACTGCCCCCCCCCCCTCCTAGCTATATACTATATTTTTCTATATTCTACTATATAGCCCCCTTCCCTCCAATCCAGAGACCCCTCCCCCAAATATCTGTTTATACCCTCCCTCTATACTGCTCCCTCCCAGCTATACACTATATTATTCTATATTCTACTATATATCCCTCCTTCCCTCCAATCCACCTACCCTCCAATCCAGAGACCCCCCCCCCCCCCCCCCTCCCCAAATATCTGTCTATACCCTCCACCTATACTGCTCCCTCCCAGCTATACACTATATTATTCTATATTCTACTATATACCTCCCTTCCCTCCAAACCAGAAACCCCTCCCTCAAATATCTGTCTATACCCTCCACCTATACTGCTCCCCCTCCCATCTATACACTATATTATTCTATATTCTACTATATACCTCCCTTCCCTCCAAACCAGAAACCCCTCCCTCAAATATCTGTCTATACCTTCCCCCTATACTGCTCCCCCCTCCCAGCTATACACTATATTATTCTATATTCTACTATATACCTCCCTTCCCTCCAATCCAGAGACCCCCCCCCCCCAAATATCTGTCTATACCCTCCCCCTATACTGCTCCCCCTCCCAGCTATACACTATATTATTCTATATTCTACTATATACCTCCCTTCCCTCCAATCCAGAGACCCCCCCCCCCCAAATATCTGTCTATACCCTCCCTCTATACTGCTCCCCCTCCCAGCTATACACTATATTATCCAATCCAAAAAAGCTTTATTGGCAGGACCAAATACATTTAACATTGCCAAAGCATTAACATGGAGGGGGGGGGGATAAGGGAAGGGTATAGGGGGTTGGGGTATGTAGTCCTTAGGGTGTGGGGGATGTAAGGGACAATATGGGGGGCTGGGATATACAGTCCATGGAGGGTTTTGGGGGTATACAGTCCATGTGGTATCATGTTCCTCTCAGTTGGTGGCAGGCTGTGACATATCGGGCAGCTATTTGCACGGTTGTTTCCTGTTTCCTCCTCCCCCAGTAGGATGTAGAATTTCCTCTCCTCATCTGTGGAGGTAAAATCCTGGATGTGGGCGGAGAGTCTCTGAAAGTGGGCGGTCCTCACAGGTGCGTATTTGCTGCAGTGTAGCAGGAAGTGGGCCTCATCCTCCAAGACCTCCTGGTCACATTGTCTGCACAGTCTCTCCTCCCGGGGCTTCCATGTCTGTCTGTGCCATGTCTATATTCTACTGTATATCCCCCCTTCCCTCCTCCTATACTGCCCCACCCCCTTCCAGCTATACACTATATTATTCTATATTCTACTATATATCCCCCTTCCCTCCAATCCAGAGACCCCTCCCCCAAATATGTCAATACCCTCCCCCTATACTGCTCCCCCTCCCAGCTATACACTATATTATTCTATATTCTACTATATATCTCCCCTCCCTCCCCTTGTAGTGTATAGGTGATCAGGTGCTCCCTCCCCCTGCAATATAGGTGGCCAGATGCTCCCTTTTAATATACAGGTGGCCAGGTGTTTCTACCCTAACACCCCCCACCCCAACAGCAGCACGCTGCCAGTCACTAACCTCTCCACTCACCTCCAGCGCCAAAGCTTCCACTTCACATGTGACTCCCCAGCATGCTACCAGTGTATCACATGATAGGAAGTGCTGGCTGCAGAGGAAGATACTGGGCGCATATACAGAGTGTAACGATTGTGGAATTCTCTCCGTGATCAGCGCACAGGATGTGCGCTGACACTGCGGAAATCCTCCACAAACGTATAATTTGCGGGAACCCAGCAGAAGGTGCAATGCACCTGTAGAGGGAAATTCCTGTCGGCAGGTGGAGCTGTGGAGTGCAGAGGAACAGCTCCTCTGCCCTACCACACACGCCAGACAGGAATTGTACGAAGGGAAGAAACGCAATCGCAAGAGAGGCGATTGAGAATGAGCACAGAGACAGATTGTATGTGTGTGCACCAAACTAGTCGCCAACCCGCGACGGTGCACACACCACAGCAGATATGAAGTAGGAACACGATCGCGAGAGGTGCGATCTCCAGACGTGACACAAGGCTACAGCAAGGCGGAGCACGAGAGTAGCAAAGGCACAGCAAATCATACAACGAGGAGATAAGGAAAATAACAAACGCTAACTGAACGCGAACACCGCACTCATTCGCAACAGTGCACGCGTTCATGCGCGGTCTCCACGTGATAAGCACAATAGAGACAAGCACGCCTAACTAACCACTGACAGACAAACATGAAACAGAGGACGCTAGCGCTTGCTTAACGGTTACCTCACCGAGCTTCCAGCAAGCGTCCGTAGCAGACAAGACAGACACACGAAAACAGGGACAAGCGAGAGATAGGATCCACAGCACTAGCGAAAAGAGGCCAGTGCGATCCAGGGAGACAGAGAGATGGAGATTAGACGGATCCACAGCACTAGCGCTAGGCGAGTGCGATCCAGGCAAGACAGATAGAGGAGATAGCTGGTAGCAACCGCTGCTCCAGCTATACTCCAAGAACAAAGATCAGAACGACCTCCTGTCGACCACCGCAGGGTTAGGACAATCGCAACAGACAAACAAAACAGATATGCAATCCTAACTGCACTAGGGAACCTGCCGAGTACAGTCCCAGCAATCACTCTAAGCTACTATTCAAACAATGAGCAAGGCTGACACTCTCCAGAGTGTTTCACAGGAAGAATCCTTATGACCAGCAACTTACTGTGGGAAACATAGCTCTTTATAAAGCAAGCCCACAGGGGATGTGGCTAGGCAATCTGCATGACAAACATATGTAAATTCCTCAGGAGCAAGCTGCACAACTGACAAAAGGTCTCTCTTCCAGAGACCTGCAGAATGCAGACCTGAACAGTGGTCAAAAGGCTGCCTGCCCGCGGATCCTCACAGTACCCCCCCCTCCCCCTCTAGGGTCGGATTCCAGACGACCCTCTAACCTGATATTTACAACAGACTCCAACTGAAGACTCATGAAGGTCAGGACAGCCCGACAAGGCCCAATTCCAGAGTCAGTCCAGCCGAAACCGACCTCATCGGAAGCAAACGCCACCGAAACATGCCGATCAGTACTACCAGTCTCAGTATAACACCCATCAGGACTGTGAACGCCAGAGAAGAAGCCATCGACACTCTCCAGACAATACCCACCACCTTCCAAGGAGCGTCCGAAAATACCAAACCTGCCACAATACCTGTTCGAAGTGTCCCTTACAACACAAAAGCCACTGTTGATCTTATCCAGGGTACCAAGCAAACTTTCTCCCGGAATCTCCCAGAACCCTTCGAAGCTCCACAGAGATCCCAAGAGGGCAGAACAATCACCAGGCTCACATGGAGAATTATCAAGAACCCCCATGGAACCAATGACAATTCCGGATTCAGAATTATGAGGACACCCATCAAGATCAAGACTTTCAGGGACCACTTCTGGGCATGCAAGCAGGCAGGCCATATCAGAGCATGTCTCCACCGAGGAAGCATCTGAGCATGCTGGTAACCGAGGCACACTTGGGCTTTCTGGGTCACAGAGCACATTGGGGTACACCAGCATAGGAGAAACCTCAGAACATGTCGGGGAACTGCCAACCTCAGAGCCCGGCACGACAGGACCAAAACCAGCACCGGGCAGAGAATCATCATGAGCAGCGGTCTCAAGCACAGGACCCCCAAAAGAAGGCCCGGACTCAAACCCAGAAATCTCCGTGACAACAATATCATCATTGACCACATATGAGTGAAGCTCCACCAGAGCTGCAAAGGTAGTCAGCACAACAGCAATGCCTACTGAAGTGGGCAGCACCTCAGAAGGACTTGGGGGGCAGGAGACATCTCCTACAAGTTCTGGACCCTTTGGGAGGAACTCGGAGGTCTCCAGGACATCAAACAAGACCTCAGGAACATCATTTTTCAAGTTTTCTGAGAAGGATTCTGAACTATCCATATTACAGGGCAAAACTGGAACTTTATTTTGTGGACAGGGCAGATGTCCCAGGGAAAGTTCCACCATAAACTGAGACTGAATTTCATAATCATGAGCGGAATGTACAGGAATATTTACTGGAACACACACTGACTCCCTAACTTTGATCTCACTGCACCCAAAATTCTGTGTAGCAGTCAAACTAGCTTGCAACTCCAAAACTGCAGAAAAACAGGTGAGTATAGTAGCAATACCTAGACGAGCCTCTAGGGACACTGCAGGGGACTCTAATCAAGGCCATATTAACTCATCCAGAGTACAGGGTGCAGAATCAGCATTTTCCTCAGAATAAGAAAGGGACTCACAAATGTCAGTGTGATTAGGCATCATATTGTTATTCATGGTACAGGGCAGGCTCAGAGAAACTTTTTCTGGACCCAGCAAAGATGCTTCAGAATCAGATTCGCAAAACCGAAGCGCTGTCTCACTCTTAGATTCGGCTAACAATGTCAAATGCGAGGAGTCAGAACGCAAAACTTGCGAATCAAAAATCGCTTCAGGTTGTGAAACTGACGCTTCCATAGCGCAAACCTCTGCGATCTGCGGGGCAGACTGTAAGGCGTTCAGGATAGAAACACTGGAGCAACTGTCACCAGGCAACGGGCCCTTACAGGTGTGAACAGGGTGAGACAAAGACGCATCTGCAGTAGAAATAGCAACAACATCAGGGAAACAGGCATCAGATCGCACAGATTCAAACCACACGCAGTCAGGAGAGAATCCTCCAGGATTCGCACAGGAATCAACCACAGTGGCACACCCCCTCACTTCAGATTGCACAATGTCACGACTCACATGCTTTACCCCAGAAAGGCAGGAACAATCATCCGACAACGATGTCTCTTTATTGGAATCAATTGGTTGGTGTGTGTGTAATTCACCCAAAATCGTCTGCCATACATAAATCATCAGATCCACATCACCCTCATCACATTCATTGGAATCAATCAAAAGGTACATCGAATCGAGACAATCATTCAAGACATCTTCGCTTTTTGCGATGTAAAAATCGCAAAAGGCTTTCCAATCAAAATCAAATTCCTCCATCAAGACCCCAATGTCCCATGAGGCAAATGGAGGTTCAAACAGGCCAGTATCCAGATAATCTCCATATGGGTGGAGTTCAGGAACAAGAACAGATTTTTTAACTGCTTTAATATAGTGGGCGATCCTACCTATAGTAGGATCCACACAAGCTTTGGATTGAGGCAAAAAACCCGGAGACAGATCAACATCATGGTAAACATCATTATCATACTGAATGGTTTTGCACATTTCAGACTTGACAGAAATAAACTTTTTAGTTGTGGTTGCTATGGGCAATGGATCTTTCCGATGGGAAGCCTTTCTAGATTTTTTACGTTTAGACTTAGAGGCTTTGGATGGCTGCTTTTTGGATGAGGATGAGCTGTTAATGCAAATCTTTGCAGGCTGAGAGATTTTGCACTGAGTAGATGGAACAGCTGATTGAGCTGCCGACAACAACTCATTAAGGGGATATGGTAACTGAGGTAGTCTCAGCCAATTATGAATTGTAAAGGCCAAAAATTCCAGGGGTCTTTGACTCAGGGTGGTATGATCTAACACATCATAAGCCCACTTTAACATTTCGCCCCCAAACAGAAGGTAGGCCATTTGGGGTGCCCTGGTAGATACTGGGGTGCATTGGAATTCAGGATTCATCCAAAGTTTAGTATACTCAGACAAAAATTAATCCGCTGTTTCAGGTTCAAGATTTTTAAATCTCTTAAAGGTACAGGAGCCATACTCGACAAAATCATACAAATCGGAAATTCCCTCTACGCTGGGAATTTTGGTTGGGCTGGTCATACTGTAACGATTGTGGAATTCTCTCAGTGATCAGCGCACAGGATGTGTGCTGACACTGCGGAAATCCTCCACAAACGTATAATTTGCGGGAACCCAGCAGAAGGTGCAATGCACCTGTAGAGGGAAATTCCTGTCGGCAGGTGGAGCTGTGGAGTGCAGAGGAACAGCTCCTCTGCCCTACCACACACGCCAGACAGGAATTGTACGAAGGGAAGAAACGCAATCGCAAGAGAGGCGATTGAGAATGAGCACAGAGACAGATTGTATGTGTGTGCACCAAACTAGTCGCCAACCCGCGACGGTGCACACACCACAGCAGATATGAAGTAGGAACACGATCGCGAGAGGTGCGATCGCCAGACGTGACACAAGGCTACAGCAAGGCGGAGCACGAGAGTAGCAAAGGCACAGCAAATCATACAACGAGGAGATAAGGAAAATAACAAACGCTAACTGAACGCGAACACCGCACTCATTCGCAACAGTGCACGCGTTCATGCGCGGTCTCCACGTGATAAGCACAATAGAGACAAGCACGCCTAACTAACCACTGACAGACAAACATGAAACAGAGGACGCGAGCGCTTGCTTAATGGTTACCTCACCGAGCTTCCAGCAAGCGTTCGTAGCTGACAAGACAGACACACGAAAACAGGGACAAGCGAGAGATAGGATCCACAGCACTAGCGAAAAGAGGCCAGTGCGATCCAGGGAGACAGAGAGATGGGGATTAGACGGATCCACAGCACTAGCGCTAGGCGAGTGCGATCCAGGCAAGACAGATAGAGGAGATAGCTGGTAGCAACCGCTGCTCCAGCTATACTCCAAGAACAAAGATCAGAACGACCTCCTGTCGACCACCGCAGGGACAGGAAAATCGCAACAGACAAACAAAACAGATATGCAATCCTAACTGCACTAGGGAACCTGCCGAGTACAGTCCCAGCAATCACTCTAAGCTACTATTCAAACAATGAGCAAGGCTGACACTCTCCAGAGTGTTTCACAGGAAGAATCCTTATGACCAGCAACTTACTGTGGGAAACATAGCTCTTTATAAAGCAAGCCCACAGGGGATGTGGCTAGGCAATCTGCATGACAAACATATGCAAATTCCTCAGCAGCAAGCTGCACAACTGACAAAAGGTCTCTCTTCCAGAGACCTGCAGAATGCAGACCTAAACAGTGGTCAAAAGGCTGCCTGCCTGCGCAGGCAGCCACGCGGATCCTCACACAGAGCAGCAACCCCAGCACTTCCCGCCATGAAGCCTCACTGAGCCAGGGGGGGTGAGGCCATACCACGCGCTCTCAAGCAAAGCATCAGCAGCCAGCCCGGCCAAGACCACCAACACAGGCTGACAAAAGCCCAAATAAAAGGGACTATAGAAATCTGCAAGGAACAATACATAGAGGAATGGAGAAGTGACGTAAAGAATTCCCAGAAACTCACTGTCTACCATTCACTACAGAGGGAGTACACAATGGCTCCATATCTGGAGAGGCTACACAACCACAAAGACAGACAGGTCTTGAGCCTGTACCGTCTGAGTGCCCACAACCTGGAGATAGAGACAAGGTGGCACAGACATGGAAGCACCGGGAGGAGAGACTGTGCAGACAATATGACCAGGGGGTCCTGGAGCATGAGGCCCACTTCCTGCTACACTGCAGCAAATACGTACCTGTGAGGACTGTCCACTTCCAGAAACTATCTGACCACATCCAGAATTTTACCTCCACAGATGAGGTGAGGAAACTCTACATCCTACTGGGGGAGGAGGAAACAACCGTGCAAATAGCTGCCCGATATGTCACAGCCTGCCACCAACTGAGAGGAACATGATACCACATGGACTGTATACCCCAGTATCCCCCTATGGACTATATATCTCAGCCCCCCCATATTGTCCCTTACATCCTCCACATACTAAGGACTACATACCCCAACCCCCTATACCCTTCCCTTATTCCCACAACCCCCTCCCCATGTTTTTGCTTTGCTTTGGCAATGCTAAGTGTATTTGGTCCTGCCAATAAAGCTTTATTCGGATTTGGATACACAGCGGTGGCTGATGACGAAGGGGAAGAGAAAGATTTGGCACTGGAGGCGAGTGGAGAGGTGAGTTACTCTCTCACTGGGCTGGCTATCTCCTCTCTCCTCCATGTGCTGGCTGCTTCACACTAATTGGGGGTGCTACTGGCTAGCTAGGGGGTGCTATAGCACCGGAAAGCACCCCCACCCCATCCCCGCCGAGATTAGATTGTGAGTTGCTTTTAGGATATTCTGTGGCATGACTATGTACTCTGTGAAATGCTACAGAAGATGTCATGGCCATATGAATACATAATAATATTATAGTAGCACATAACACTATGACTATGGTAGGATTAGATTGTGAGCTCCTCTAAGGACAGTCAGTGACATGACTATGTACTCTGTACAATGCTGCAATTCAAGTTAGCAAGTTGTATGTCCCCTGTAGTAAAGGTGGCCATAGATGCTTCCCTCCTCCCTCCCCTTGTAGTATATAGGCGGCCAGATATGTTTCCCCCCTCTATCCCCTTGTAGTATACAGGTGGCCAGGTGCTTCCCCCTCCCTCCACTTGTATAATATAGGTTGCCAGGTGCTCCCCCCCCCTCCACTTGTATTACAGTATGTAGGTGGCCAGAGATGCCCCCCCCCCCTCCTTCTCCTTGTAGTATATAGATGGCCAGGTGCCCCTTGTAGTATACAGGAGGCTAGGTGTTTCTACCCTCCCCCCCATCAGCATCGCTGCCACCAGTCACTCACCTCCAGCGCTGAAGCTTACTCTTCCACTTCATCATCTGTCACCACTGTTTATGTGTCTCTGCAACCAGCGTCTCTTACATGTTACTCACCAACACGTTACCGGCAAATCACATGATTGGAAATGCCGGCTGCAGAGACAGATACACAGCAGCGGCTGTTGATGAAGGGGAAGAGGAAGCGTCAGCGCTGGAGGCGAGTGGAGAGGTGAGTGACTCTCTCACTGAGCTGGCTGTCTCCTTTCTCTACCGTGTGCTGGTTGCCCTACACTCTATGGAGGTGCTCTGGGGGTGCTATTAGTCAACTAGGGGGTGCTAAAGCACCTGAAAGTCCTCTCTCCCCCCTGGCGCCGCGCCTGCCCCCTACCCTCCAATCCACAGACCCCTCCCCCCAAATATCTGTCTATACCCTCCCCCTCCCAGCTATACACTATATTAATATATATTATACTATACATCTTCCCCTCCAATCCAGAGACCTCCCCCCCAAATATCTGTCTATACCCTCCCTCTATACTGCCCCCCTCCCAGCTATACACTATATTATTATATGTTCTACCATACACACACACCCACACCCCCCTTCCCTCCAATCCAGAGACCTCTCCCCCCAAATATCTATACTGCCCCCCCCCCCCCCCCCCCAAGCTGTATACTATATTATTCTGTGTTCTACTATAAAACCCCCTCTTCCCTCCAGTCCAGAGACCCTTTGTGACGCCGATCTTGGCAATACCGAAGAAATCGTGAATGCATCATGTTTCAATCACAGAGTCACAAGCAGCTAGAGCTGACAGTTAAAAAAAAACATTCTCTGCTATGCCAGGCCAAATTGCAGAGGTAATTAGGTCTTATCACGATCCTCCTGGAAAGCACAGCACCCTGTTGACAAACTCGTAAATCAAGGTTGACAGGAATCGTAAAAGTACACCTTCACTAGCCTGGTAGTCTTCAAAACCCCAGGTTTTTTTTTAAAGGGGCCCATACACCTAACGATTTTCCCGCCGATATACAGCAGATTCGATCACTGTGATCGAATCTGCTGTGAAATCGTTGCGCAAACGCTGGCAGAACGATCGATTTCCGTCCGAAATCAATCGTTCCCATCAATTCCCGTCGAGCCGTCCGTGCGGAAGATTTTGTTCGATCGCCGGCGGGTCGGGAGTGCGACGATAGCGGCGTTCGAATGCCCGACGACCGACGCTAGCGGCAATACATTACCTGCTCCGCCAGCGCAAATCCCCTGGTCTCCTCTGTCTTCTTCACTGTCTTCTTCTTCCTCTGGTCTCCGCTGTCTTTTAATCAATGCCAGTTGCCTGGCAGCCCTGCTGGCATGACTTGATGGTGTCATGTGGGCTGCTGCTAGGGCTTACATTCGGGGATGTCTTATATTTCAAGCATGCTAGGAATTCCTGCTAGGGCTTATACTCAGGGGAAGTCTTACTTTAGGGGAAACACGGTATATATATCTCAGAAATGCAGCTGCAGAAATGCAGCATATCCTATAATATATCACTGTATAGCCCCTATCAGCCCCATATTACTAAATATTACCTCATTAATACACCATATCCTATAGAATATTACTGTATAGCCTTTCCCAGCCCCATATTATCTCAGGAATGCACCACATCCTATAGAATATCACTGTATATATCCTCCCCCAGACCCATATTACTATATATATGACCTCAGATATGCAGCATATCCTATAGAACATCACTGTATATCCCCTCCCTGCCCCATATTACTATATATATACAGGATCTTCTCAAAAAATTAGCATATTGTGATAAAGTTCATTATTTTCTGTAATGTACTGATAAACATTAGACTTTCATATATTTTAGATTCAAATACACACAACTGAAGTAGTTCAAGCCTTTTATTGTTTTAATATTGATGATTTTGGCATACAGCTCATGAAAACCCAAATTTCCTATCTCAAAAAATTAGCATATTTCATCCGACCAATAAAAGAAAAGTGTTTTTAAAACAAAAAAAGTCAACCTTCAAATAATTATGTTCAGTTATGCACTCAATACTTGGTCAGGAATCCTTTTGCAGAAATGACTGCTTCAATGCGGCGTGGCATGGAGGCAATCAGCCTGTGGCACTGCTCAGGTGTTATGGAGGCCCAGGATGCTTCGATAGCGGACTTAAGCTCATCCAGCGTGTTGGTCTTGCGTCTCTCAACTTTCTCTTCACAATATCCCACAGATTTTTTGAGGGGTTCAGGTCAGGAGAGTTGGCAGGCCAATTGAGCACAGTAAGGGCCTGTTCACACTATATGCGTTCCTAGCCGTTTTCAGGGAACGCGTACTGGTACCAAAAACGCATAGAAACGGCTCCTAATGCTTTTGAATGGGCTAGTTCACATGTATGCGTATGAGACGCATACGTTTCTCATCCGCATTGCTGCACGCAGTTCTGTGCGATACGCATAGAAACGGACGCAATGAAAGTCTATGGACGCGTATCAAAAACGCGTACTATTGCGTTTTTAGCGTCCGTTTTCCTCTGCGGTTCCCATAATTCTTTTTTTTTCCCTGGGTCACGTGTTTGTGCAAAACGCAATAGAAAACGCATTCAAACGCAAGAAAAACGCATGCGTTTTTCAACTTGCGTTTCTTTGAATTTTTATGCGTTCTACAAACGCAGCAAGTATGAACAGGCCCTAATACCATGGTCAGTAAACCATTTACCAGTGGTTTTGGCACTGTGAGCAGGTGCCAGGTCGTGCTGAAAAATGAAATCTTCATCTCCATAAAGCTTTTTAGCAGATGGAAGCATGAAGTGTTCCAAAATCTCCTGATAGCTAGCTGCATTGACCCTGCCCTTGATAAAACACAGTGGACCAACACCAGCAGCTGACATGGCACCCCAGACCATCACTGACTGTGGGTACTTGACACTGGACTTCAGGCATTTTGGCATTTCCCTCTCCCCAGTCTTCCTCCAGACTCTGGCACCTTGATTTCCGAATGACATGTAAAAGTTGCTTTCATCCGAAAAAAAGTACTTTGGACCACTGAGCAACAGTCCAGTGCTGCTTCTCTGTAGCCCAGGTCAGGCGCTTCTGCCGCTGTTTCTGGTTCAAAAATGGGTTCATGCTTCCATCTGCTGAAAAGCTTTCTGGAGATGAAGATTTCATTTTTCAGCACGACCTAGGCGTTGGGCGAACACCTAGATGTTCGGGTTCGCGAACGTTCGCCGAACATCGCCGCGATGTTCGGGTGTTCGCGCCGAACTCCGAACATAATGGAAGTCAATGGGGACCCGAACTTTCGTGCTTTGTAAAGCTTCCTTACATGCTACATACCCCAAATTAGCAGGGTATGTGCACCTTAGGAGTGGGTACAAGAGGGAAAAAAATATTTGAAAAAGAGCTTATAGTTTTTGAGAAAATTGATTGTAAAGTTTCAAAGGAAAAACTGTCTTAAAATGTGGAAAATGTCATGTTTCTTTGCACAGGTAACATGCTTTTTGTCTCCATGCAGTCATACATGTAATACAGAGAAGAGGTTCCAGGAAAAGGGACCGGTAACGCTAACCCAGCACCAGCAGCAGAACACGTGATGGAACAGGAGGAGGCGCAGGAGGAGAAGGCCACGCTTTGTGAGACACAACAACCCAGGCCTTGCATGAGGACAAGAAGCGTGCGGATAGCATGCTTTGTACCGCCATGCAGTCATAAATGTAATAAAGATAAGTGGTTCAATAAACAGGGACCACGCGGCAACGCTAACCCAGCAGCAGCAGACGTGATGGAACAGGAGGAGGCGCAGGAGGAGAAGGCCACGCTTTGTGAGACACAACAACCCAGGCCTTGCATGAGGACAAGAAGCGTGCGGATAGCATGCTTTGTACCGCCATGCAGTCATAAATGTAATAAAGATAAGTGGTTCAATAAACAGGGACCACGCGGCAACGCTAACCCAGCAGCAGCAGACGTGATGGAACAGGAGGAGGCGCAGGAGGAGAAGGCAACGCTTTGTGAGACACAACAACCCAGGCCTTGCATGAGGACAAGAAGCGTGCGGATAGCATGCTTTGTACCGCCATGCAGTCATAAATGTAATAAAGATAAGTGGTTCAATAAACAGGGACCACGCGGCAACGCTAACCCAGCAGCAGCAGACGTGATGGAACAGGAGGAGGCGCAGGAGGAGAAGGCCATGCTTTTTGAGACACAACAACCCAGGCCTTGCATGAGGACAAAAAGCGTGCGGATATAGCAGCAATGCTTTTTGCCACCATGCAGTCATAAATGTAATACAGATATGAGGTTCAATAAACAGGGACCGGAAACGCTACACCATCCCAGATGTTCATTGGTCATGTTACTTGGTTGGGGTCCTGGAGTGTTGCGTAGTCATTTCCAATCCAGGATTGATTCATTTTAATTTGAGTCAGACGGTCTGCATTTTCTGTGGAGAGGCGGATACGCCGATCTGTGACGATGCCTCCGGCAGCACTGAAACAGCGTTCCGACATAACGCTGGCTGCCGGGCAAGCCAGCACCTCTATTGCGTACATTGCCAGTTCGTGCCAGGTGTCTAGCTTCGATACCCAATAGTTGAAGGGTGCAGATGGATTGTTCGACACAGCTACGTCATCTGACATGTAGTCCTTGACCATCTTCTCCAGGCGATCGGTGTTGGAGGTGGATCTGCACGCTTGCTGTTCAGTGGGCTGCTGCTGCATGGGTGTCAGAAAATTTTCCCACTCCAAGGACACTGCCGATACCATTCCCTTTTGGGCACTAGCTGCGGCTTGCGTTGTTTGCTGCCCTCCTGGTCGTCCTGGGTTTGCGGAAGTCAGTCTGTCGGCGTACAACTGGCTAGAGGAGGGGGAGGATGTCAATCTCCTCTCTAAAGTCTCCACAAGGGCCTGCTGGTATTCTTCCATTTTGACCTGTCTGACTCTTTCTTCAAGCAGTTTTGGAACATTGTGTTTGTACCGTGGATCCAGAAGGGTATAAACCCAGTAATTGGTGTTGTCCAGAATGCGCACAATGCGTGGGTCACGTTCAATGCAGTCTAGCATGAATTGAGCCATGTGTGCCAGAGTCCTACCAGAATCCTCATCATCCTCTTGTGAGCGTTGTGATAGTTGTTGTGATGCATCATAGTCGTCACCTTCCTCCTGGTCTGCTTCTGCTGACCATTCGCGCTGAATTGTGGAAGTCCAACGTGCACCGCTCTGGCCCTCGTCAGTGGTGGCATGAAATTCCTGCTCCAACTCCAGCTGTTCCTCCTCCTCTTCTTCGTCATAGCTGCTGGGGCCAGCGTTCCCTGAGGCGGATGGCCTGATGTTGGTACCATCACGCTGATCGTTTTCTCCTTCAGATTCCCCCAGTTGCATCATGACAGCTGTTTCCTTGATTTTCAACATTGACCTCTTCAGTAAACACAGCAGTGGTATGGTAATGCTGACTGAAGAGTTGTCACTGCTCACAAGCAACGTGGATTGCTCAAAATTTTGGAGGACTTGGCAGAGGTCCAACATGTTGGCCCAATCGGATCCACAGAAGCTTGGCAGCTGTCCGGATGCGCCTCGGTACTGCGCCGTCATGTACTGGACCACTGCACTCTTCTGCTCACAAAAGCGGGCTAGCATGTGCAGCGTAGAATTCCAGCGCGTAGGGACATCACACAGCAAGCGATGGTGGGGGAGATTGAAGCGCTCCTGCATCTTGGCGAGTGCCCCCGAAGCAGTACTGGAATTTCTACAATGTTTGGCCACTCGACGCACCTTCAACAGAAGATCGGCCACGCCTGGGTATGTCCTCAGGAACCGCTGAACTACTAGGTTCATCACGTGCGCCAGGCAAGGGATGTGTGTCAGCTTAGCCAACCTTAAAGCGCGAATGAGATTACTCCCATTATCACACACAACCATGCCCGGTTTCAGGTCCAGCCAGGGGCGTAGGAATAGGCCCTGCAGCCCCTGCGCCCGCGGGGGGGCCCGGCCCCCCCCCGCGGGGGGGCCCGGCCCCCCCCTGGGGCCCGCTCGGGGCCGTTTTGTGGGTGCTGGAGGGGTGGCAGCATGAGGGGAAAGCCTTGCCCACAGTCGGCGGGGAGAGGGGTAGTTCCCCCCTCTCCCTCACCTCGGGGCTCTCCCCTCTGCGCTCCCCTCCAGCTCGTAAGTGTCTGTGGGGCTGTGGTGGGCAGCGAGCGGCGGACAGATACATGCCTGCTTCCGTGCGTTCCATCGGAGACTTCTCCCTCTAGCGGCTGACGTCACTTCCGGAAGTGACGTCAGCCGCTAGAGGGAGAAGTCTCCGATGGAACGCACGGAAGCAGGTATGTATCTATTCGCCGCTCGCTGCCCACCACAGCCCCACAGACACTTACGAGCTGGAGGGGAGCGCAGAGGGGAGAGCCCCGAGGTGAGGGAGAGGGGGGAACTACCCCTCTCCCCGCCGACTGTGGGCAAGGCTTTCCCCTCATGCTGCCACCCCTCCAGCCACCACAAAACGGCCGCGAGCGGGCCCCGGGGGGGGGGGGGGCCCGCTCAGAAAATCTGCAGGGGGGCCCGGTGGGGCCTAGTTACGCCCCTGGGTCCAGCGGTGCCAGCCTCAAATCCGTCTGTTCCTTTATTCCCTTCCAAATTTCCTCCCCTGTGTGCTGCTTATCCCCAAGGCAGATCAGCTTCAGCAACGCTTGCTGACGCATGCCAACAGCTGTGCTGCACTGCTTCCACGATCCTACTGCTGCTGGGTTAGCGTTTCCGGATGAGGTACAGCTTTGAGATGCGTTGGAGGAGAAGGAGTCAGAGAGGTAGGTGCTGCTGTTGTTATCCAGTGGGAGGGACGGCGGTGCAGCTGTTTGCGGTGTGGGCAACACCCGCGCCGTAGCAGGTGAGGAATCGCTGCCAGGCTCCACAAGGTTCACCCAGTGCGCGGTAAGGGAGATGTATCGACCCTGGCCGAACGCACTCGTCCAGGTGTCAGTGGTGAGGTGAACCTTGCAGGCAACGGCATTCTTCAAGCTTCGGGTTATTTTGCTGACCACGTGCTCATGCAACTCAGGCACTGCAGAGCGCGCAAAGTGGTAGCGGCTGGGAACCACGTAACGTGGGATGGCCACTGACATCATGCCCTTGAAGCTGTTTGTCTCCACCACTCGATATGGCAGCATTTCGCAGGCCAGAAGCTTGGCTATGCTGGCTGTTATTGCCACGGCCCGGGGGTCATTTGCTGGCAATTTCCTCTTGCGCTCAAACATCTCCGACACAGACAACTGAACCGTAGCGCTGCACACGGAAGGGCTGTTGGTTGTTGTGTTTGATGAACACTGGGAGACCTCAAGAGCACTACTCCGGAAAGTGACAGTGTCAGCGTCGTCTGATGTTTGTGAATGTTGTGAACCACGCAATGGCTGGGCTACTGCTGCTGCTGAGGCGGGTCTGGTGGTGAGTCTGGTGAACCCAAGGGAGGCAGTGTTGCTGGTACCCTGTCCTGCCGCGTTTGCCCACAGAGTGGGATGTTTGGATAGCATGTGGCGGCTCATGCTGGTGGTGGAGAGGTTGTTAATACTTTTCCCCCTGCTCAGGCGGGTCTTGCACACCTTGCAAATCGCCATGGTAACATCCTCAGTGCAGTCTTCAAAGAAAGCCCAGACTTTGGAGCACCTGCCTCCTTGCTGGCGATTTCTGTTTGCTCCTCTTTTGCCTCTCACTTGAACTTCCACGCTTGTGGTGCCTGAAATTGCGCGCCGCCTACCTTGTGGCACAAGGCGAACTCATGCAGCAGTGGGTTCTTCAACAGACTCATCTGTGCTGCTGCTACGACGGCGATGTTCTCGTTCACAAACAAAATCTGGGTCTCTGTCCACATTGTCCATACCCTCCTCTTCCATCTCCTGAAACTCGTCATATGTCATTGTGGGGGGCCGCCGCCGTGGAGTAGAGCTACCCAGAACAACCTCTGCGCAGCTCACTCCAACGTCGTCTTCCAGATCTTGTCGGCCGACCTCCTGCAATTGCAACCCCTCCTGCCCAACTTGCTCTGGGATTTGGGTTTCCGAGTCCTCCTCGGACTCGCCTTGTATTTCAGTGCGCGGTGCATTTCCCACAGTTAATGGTTGTGAATCCGGGCACAACATTTCTGGCTGTTCCTCCATTGACCTTTGAAAGGTGGAAGTTTGTTGGGCTGGGAATAGCTCCTGCGAATACCCCATTGTGTCCTGAGGTAATTCATCGGACTGGTTATCTGGCAGTTGTGTGCGTGGTGTCGCTGCCGGTTGTGTCAGCTTTGTGCCCATTGGCTCCTTGTAACTGGCTGAGGACTCGGACCTCGTGCGTGATGTGCTGGTGCTGCTTAACCCACTGCTGGACGCTTGAGAGGTCATCCAAGTAATTATCTGGTCCTGTTCTTTTGGATTTATGAGGGTTGTTGTCCTGGACAACATGGGCGGTATTGAGTGGGTTTTCTTGGGTGCTCCCCTGTGGCCTGTACGTGAACCGTCAGGGGAAACACCTCTTCCCTTGCCCCTCCCTCTTTCACCGGATTTCTTCCTCATTTCACTTATCCTTACAGTACACGCTGACTGGCAGCAGTACAGTGGCAGTACAGAAATGCTATACAGTACCACTATTCCCAGCAGCGACACAGAGCACAATGCTATACAGTGGCGGGTGAGCGGTGTACTACTATTCCCAGCAGACACAGAGTGGCAGTAAACAGAATGCTATATAGTGTGGCTGAGCGAGGTACACAGAGTGGCAGTAAACAGAATGCTATATAGTGTGGCTGAGCGAGCGGAGTACTACTATTCCCAGCAGACACAGAACAGTAAACAGAATGCTATATAGTGTGGCTGAGCGAGGTACACAGAGTGGCAGTAAACAGAATGCTATATAGTGTGGCTGAGCGAGCGGTGTACTACTATTCCCAGCAGACACAGAACAGTAAACAGAATGCTATATAGTGTGGCTGAGCGAGGTACACAGAGTGGCAGTAAACAGAATGCTATATAGTGTGGCTGAGCGAGCGGTGTACTACTATTCCCAGCAGACACAGAACAGTAAACAGAATGCTATATAGTGTGGCTGAGCGAGGTACACAGAGTGGCAGTAAACAGAATGCTATATAGTGTGGCTGAGCGAGCGGTGTACTACTATTCCCAGCAGACACAGAACAGTAAACAGAATGCTATATAGTGTGGCTGAGAGGTGTACCACTATTCCCAGCAGCGACACAGAGCACAATACTATACAGTGGCGGGTGAGCGGTGTACCACTATTCCCAGCAGCGACACAGAGCACAATGCTATACAGTGGCGAGTGAGCGGTGTACCACTATTCCCAGCAGCGACACAGAGCACAATGCTATACAGTGGCGGGTGAGCGGTGTACCACTATTCCCAGAAGACACAGAGTGGCAGTAAACAGAATGCTATATAGTGTGGCTGAGCGAGCGGTGTACTACTATTCCCAGCAGACACAGAACAGTAAACAGAATGCTATATAGTGTGGCTGAGCGAGGTACACAGAGTGGCAGTAAACAGAATGCTGAGCGAGCGGTGTACTACTATTCCCAGCAGCGACACAATGACTGGGGGGACCCTGGCTAGCGTGGCTGGAGCGCGAACTACCCTGCCTGCCTACCCAAAGCTAAACCCACAGACAAATGGCGGGAATATGACGTTGTTCGGGTATTTATTTACCCGAACCACGTGACAGTTCGGCCAATCAGAGCGCGTTCGGGTCCGAACCACGTGACCCGTTCGGCCAATCACAGCGCTAGCCGAACGTTCGGGGAACGTTCGGCCATGCGCTCTTAGTTCGGCCATGCGGCCGAACGGTTTGGCCGAACACCATCAGGTGTTCGGCCGAACTCGAACATCACCCGAACAGGGTGATGTTCTGCAGAACCCGAACAGTGGCGAACACTGTTCGCCCAACACTAGACCTGGCACCTGCTCACAGTGCCAAAGCCACTGGTAAATGGTTTACTGACCATGGTATTACTGTGCTCAATTGGCCTGCCAACTCTCCTGACCTGTACCCCATAGAGAATCTGTGGGATATTGTGAAGAGAAAGTTGAGAGATGCAAGACCCAACACTCTGGATGAGCTTAAGGCCGCTATCGAAGCATCCTGGGCCTCCATAACACCTGAGCAGTACCACAGGCTGATTGCTTCCATGCCACGCCGCATTGAAGCAGTCATTTCTGCAAAAGGATTCCTGACCAAGTATTGAGTGCATAACTGAACATAATTATTTGAAGGTTGACTTTTTTTGTTTTAAAAACACTTTTCTTTTATTGGTCGGATGAAATATGCTAATTTTTTGAGATAGGAAATTTGGGTTTTCATGAGCTGTATGCATGCCAAAATCATCAATATTAAAACAATAAAAGGCTTGAACTACTTCAGTTGTGTGTATTTGAATCTAAAATATATGAAAGTCTAATGTTTATCAGTACATTACAGAAAATAATGAACTTTATCACAATATGCTAATTTTTTGAGAAGATCCTGTATATATATATATATATATATATATATATATATATACTCAGAAATGCAGCATATCCTATAGAATAATACTGTATAGCCCCTCCCAGACACAATATTACTATATGTCACCTCATTTGTACACCATATGCAATAGAATATCACTGTATATCCCCTCCCAGCTCCATATTGCCATATATTACCTCAGAAATGCACCCTATCCTATAGAATATCACCGTATAGCCCCATATTACCTCAGAAATGCACCCTATCCTATAGAATATCACTGTATAGCCCCTCCCAGCCCCATATTACCTCAGAAATGCACCCTATCCTATAGAATATCACCGTATAGCCCCTCCCAGCCCCATATTACCTCAGGAATGTACCATATCCTATAGAATATCACTGTAAGGCCCCTCCCAGCTCCATAGTACCTCAGAAATGCAGCATATCCTATAGAATATCACCGTATAGCCCCTACTAGCCCCGTATTACCTCAGGAATGCACCATATCCTATAGAATATGACTGTATACCCCCCCCCCCCCCAATCTTACTTTGTATTACCTCAGGATTGTACCATATCCTGTAGAATATCACTGTATATCCCCTCCCTGCCCCAATATTACTACATATTACCCCAGGAATGCACATTGTGGAGGTCCTCCCCACCTGTCTAGCTGGAGGTTGGTCATGTGATATTCTGTGTGGAGCTCCTCTCCCTTTATATAGCTGGAGGCTTGTTGTGTGATCTCCTGAGTGAAGCTCCTCCTTCTGTCTCTAGCTGGAGGCTGGTCATGTGATCTCCTGTGTGGTGTTTCTCCTTCCCTGTCTAGGTGGAGGCTGGTCATGTGATCTACTATGTAGAGTTTCTCCCTAACTGTCTAGCTAAAGGCTAGTCACGTGATCTCCTGTATGTAGCTCCTCCCATTCTCTCTAGCAGGAGGCTGGTCATTTGGTGTCCTGTGAACTCCACACGTACAGCCTCCAGCTAGGTAGGCCGAGAAAGGCCAATAGCAACCCTATTGTCCATGACATTTAGTCTGAAGGTGGAGAGAAAGATGGCAGTTCAGTGGTTGTCATGGGGACATACTAGAAAAGATCAGTGGTCATATGATCCTCACTAATTTTTTAGATAAATATGTGATATTCTACAGAATATATTTTATTTCTGAAGAAATATACAGGTAGTCCCCGGGTTAACGAACGAGATAGGGACTGTAGGTTCGTTCTTAACCTGAGTCTGCTCTTAAGTCAGAACATTGTGCCATCTCTGTCCCCTGTACCTCCTCTGTGCCCCCCCTCGGTGTCAGCTCTGCCCTCTGTACCTCCTCTGTGTCCCCCTGTGCCCCCAATATTCCCCCTCTGTGTCACCTCTGTCCCCTGTACCTCCTCTGTGCCTCCAGTGTCCCCCTCTGTGTCACCTCTGCCCTCTGTACCTCCTCTGTGTCCCCCTGTGCCTCCAGTGTTCCCCCTTTGTGTCACCTCTGCCCTCTGTGCCCCCCTGTGCCTCCAGTGTCCTCCTCTGTGTCACTTCTGCCCTCTGTACCAGCTTATACAAGTTTAAAAGCCATTTTTTCTTTAAATTTTTTGAAAATCGATTTTCTCAAAAACTACAAGTCCAATTTGACTTGTTCCCATGGAAACACAGAATTCATGCCGTTCGTATCGGGGGAAGGGGGGGGGGGGGGGGTCGGGCATTTTGTGATATGCGGGGTAACCAGAGTGCCCGGAGGAAACCCACGCAGACACTGGGAGAACAAACAAACTCCATGCAGATAGTGCCCTGGCTGGGATTTGAACTGGGGACCCAGTGCTGCAAGGCAAGACCACCTTGCCACCGTGCTGCCCATTTTATAGGATATGTGTAACGATTGGTGTCAGCACACAGAGAGAATCTGATTATTGGTGATCTGCAGTATCACCAAGAATACAGATATATACCTGCCTATTGATGATCTGCAGAATCACCAATAATACAGATATAGTACTAACCTCTGGACACACATATATATATATATATATATATATATATATATATATATATATATATATATATCGTGATTGTTTGGTGTAACAGTAAGACTTTGAGTGAACCACCTGAAGCAGGTGATCCTAGGCAGTATGGGCAATACTGCTCTTAGAGAGTACAGAAACCTTCCAGCAGCCTGAGACTCTCCAAGGGGAGGAGTCAGGCTGAAAGTAGGAAGGACCA
Source organism: Hyperolius riggenbachi (assembly GCF_040937935.1). Lineage (NCBI taxonomy): Eukaryota > Metazoa > Chordata > Amphibia > Anura > Hyperoliidae > Hyperolius > Hyperolius riggenbachi. The sequence goes on along the minus strand of NC_090651.1, from coordinate 349,338,686 downwards.
GTAAGTGAGTGACACCTGAAGGTGGATGTCACTGACTGATCTGGAGACTATCTCTTAAAGGGGAGAGATAGCTCTCGAGGTCGGGCAACACACGGACAGACAAAGTACATAGACAGAAAGCTGATTCGGTATCCAAGGCAGGCAGGGTTTGGCAACGGAATATCAGATATGTGTGGTACCGAATTAGAAAGCAGAAGGATAGTCAGGAAAGCAATAGGTCATAACAGATATCAAACAATGTCTGGTCTTGGGTGTGAGGTCCGAGGTCTCTACACCCTAGAACTAGTCTGATGTAACAGAATGATAACACAAGTTCCCTAGTCTTGGGTGTGAGGTCCGTGGTCTCTACACCCTGGAACTAGTCTGAAGTATAACAGAATGATAACACAACTTCCCTAGTCTTGGGTGTGAGGTCCGTGGTCTCTACATCCTGGAACTAGTCTGAAGTATAACACAATGATAACACAAGTTCCCTAGTCTTGGATGTGAGGTCCGTGGTCTCTACACCCTGGAACTAGTCTGAAGAAGAACAGAATGATAACACAAGTAATCTGGCTCAGTGTGAATTCCCAGGTCCTCCTGGTTCAAACACACTGTTGGATCTACAGCGAGGAGAACGCCAGCGCATACCACTAAGGCTGCATCCGAAATGACCACCAGCTCAGTGTGCAGCACCTAAATAGATTTTCTGCACACTTTGCATTCAATTCAGATGCAAATCTGCTACTACTTATTATGCAAACAGGAAACTCAGGAGGAGGGGCTGGGAGCAGCTAACCTGACAGTTACATAGTTACAAAGTTAAGAAAAGGTGGGGGGAAAGGCTGCGCATCCCTAAACACATGCTGCAATTGAATAATTAATCGCACAGGCATACACCGCCTCTGCTAGACTGAAAAATGCATGCCCTGCATCCAAGACAAGTGCTAACATTTATTAAACTAGGAGGAACTTTATCTTCCAATATGGTTTGCATGCAAAGTATATTATACTAGACACTTGCGCCATGGTGAGGCAAACCTCCGGGCAAGTGACCTAACCTAAATTTAAAACCTTGGGAGCAGCTAAGCAAAAAAAAATGTGTAACTTACATTTGGTTGAACAGCGAGGAGAACGCCAGCGCATACCACTAAGGCTGCATCCGAAATGACCACCAGCTCAGTGTGCAGCACCTAAATAAATTTTCTGCACACTTTGCATTCAATTCAGATGCAAATCATATGCAAATCTGCTACTACTTATTATGCAAACAGGAAACTCAGGAGGAGGGACTGGGAGCAGCTAAGCTGACAGTTACATAGTTACAAAGTTAAGAAAAGGTGGGGGGAAAGGCTGCGCATCCCTAAACACATGCTGCAATTGAATGGTTAATCGCACAGGCATACACCGCCTCTGCTAGACTGAAAAATGCATGCCCTGTATCCAAGACAAGTGCTAACATTTATTAAACTAGGAGGAACTTTAGCTTCCAATATGGTTTGCATGCAAAGTATATTATACTAGACACTTGCGCCACGATGAGGCAAACCTCCGGTGTATGCCTGTGCGATTAACCATTCAACTGCAGCATGTGTTTAGGGATGCGCAGCCTTTCCCCCCACCTTTTCTTAACTTTGTAACTATATAACTGTCAGGTTAGCTGCTCCCAGCCCCTCCTCCTGAGTTTCCTGTTTGCATAATAAGTAGTAGCAGATTTGCATATGATTTGCATCTGAATTGAATGCAAAGTGTGCAGAAAATCTATTTAGGTGCTGCACACTGAGCTGGTGGTCATTTCGGATGCAGCCTTAGTGGTATGCGCTGGCGTTCTCTTCGCTGTTCAACCAAATGTAAGTTACACATTTTTTTTGCTTGGCTGCTCCCAAGGTTTTAAATTTAGGTTAGGTCACTTGCCCGGAGGTTTGCCTCACCGTGGCGCAAGTGTCTAGTATAATATACTTTGCATGCAAACCATATTGGAAGCTAAAGTTCCTCCTAGTTTAATACATGTTAGCACTTGTCTTGGATGCAGGGCATGCATTTTTCAGTCTAGCAGAGGCGATGTATGCCTGTGCGATTAACCATTCAATTGCAGCATGTGTTTAGGGATGCACAGCCTTTCCCCCCACCTTTTCTTAACTTTGTAACTATGTAACTGTCAGGTTAGCTGCTCCCAGCCCCTCCTCCTGAGTTTCCTGTTTGCATAATAAGTAGTAGCAGATTTGAATATGATTTGCATCTGAATTGAATGCAAAGTGTGCAGAAAATCTATTTAGGTGCTGCACACTGAGCTGGTGGTCATTTCGGATGCAGCCTTAGTGGTATGCGCTGGCGTTCTCCTCGCTGTTCAACCAAATGTAAGTTATACATTTTTTTTTGCTTAGCTGCTCCCAAGGTTTTAAATTTAGGTTAGGTTATTTGCCCGTAGGTTTGCCTCACCGTGGCGCAAGTGTCTAGTATAATATACTTTGCATGCAAACCATATTTGAAGCTAAAGTTCCTCCTAGTTTAATAAATGTTAGTACTTGTCTTGGATGCAGGGCATGCATTTTTCAGTCTAGCAGAGGCGGTGTATGCCTGTGCGATTAACCATTCAATTGCAGCATGTGTTTAGGGATGCGCAGCCTTTCCCCCCACCTTTTCTTAACACTGTTGGATCTGACTAAGGTCTGAGTGCTTCCACGTAGTGTTCGCCACGGCAGACAACTTGTGAGTGGCCAGCAGTAACTATATATAGAGCAGCGCTCTCTGGCGCCACCCCTACGTGATAAACCAATGGTTACCAGCTCTGTGGTCAGCTGACCAGCCTGGTCAGCTGATCCCCCCTTGGGCACCATAAAAGTTCTGCCTCTCAGCGCGCGCGTATTCCTGAACCTGTGTGAACTAACAGACTCAGCCACACCAGATGCACGCTGCTGCGTGCAAACCACCGCGCTGGACGCGGAAACAGCCGCCTTGCTGTCAGTACATGCGGCGGCTTTTCCGCGTTCCTTTAGATTACCAGACACACGCTCCCGCGTGCAAACCGCCGCGCTGGACGGGGAATCAGCCGCCTTGCTGTCAGCACACGCTACGGCTTTTCCGCGTTCTCTCACAGTACCCCCCCCCCCCCTGAGGAGTGGACTCCGGACACTTCCCACCAGGCTTTCCAGGGTGTAAGTTGTGGAATTCCTTCTTTAATTTCTCTGCGTGCATACGACAGTCTGGCACCCAAGTTCTCTCCTCTATGCCATACCCCTTACAGTGAACCAAATACTGCACGGAGTTCTGCACAAGCCGTGAGTCCAGAATCTTCTCAATTTCATACTCAGGTTGGTCATCAATCAACACAGGGGGGGGGGGGGGGGGGGGGGAGAGAGGAATCCACGTGCACTGCCGGCTTGAGCAAGGACACATGAAATGATCTCACACCTCGCATGCTGGTAGGGAGATCAATGGCATAAGTGACATTATTGATTTTCCTGGTCACTGGAAAAGGAGGCACAAATCAGGGACCTAACTTGGGTGATAGTTGCTTTAGAGCAGGGGTGCCCATACTTTTTCGGCTCGTGAGCTACTTTAAAAAAATAGCAAGTCAAAATGATCTACCTATGTACAATTTTAGGAGCACATTTGTATTTACAGAATGGAAAATGTAGTGTGGTCGGGATCTACCATGAAGCCCTTCGCGATCTACCAGTAGATCACGATCTACCTAATGGGCACCCCTGCTTTAGAGCCAAATGTCGTGTGGACACCCAGACCAAGTCTCCTGGAAGAAACTCCCATTCAATGGAACGTTTCTTGTCAGCCTGTTTCTTCTGGTTCTGAAAAGCCCTCTCCAGATTTCTTTTAACCATTCCCCAAATCTGTTTCAAAGACCTCTGCCAACTCTCCACTGGCAATGGGGTGAACTTAGGTAACCTTCCCGTCACTACCTGAAATGGGGATAATCCTGAAGAGGAACTCTTCAGATTGTTGTGTGCAAATTCTGCAAACGGCAAAAATTTGACCCAGTCGGTTTGTGCATCTGCCACATAACACCTCAGAAACTGTTCCAGAGACTGATTGGTTCTTTCGGTCTGGCCATTGGTTTGTGGGTGGTAGCCTGATGAAAAAGAAAGCTCCATGTCTAACTGATGGCAGAATGCCCTCCAAAATTTGGAAACAAATTGGACTCCCCGATCTGACACTATATTTTCCGGAATGCCATGCAGCCGGAAAATATGCTGGATGAAGAGATCGGCCAATTCCTGGGCCGAGGGGAGTCCTTTCAGGGGGACAAAATGGGCCATCTTACTGAAGCGATCGACTACCACCCAAATGACCGTCATGCCCTCAGACCTGGGGAGTTCACCCACAAAATCCATGGACAAATGGGTCCACGGTTCACTCGGAACTGGTAAAGGCTGTAATGTTCCAACAGGTGCCTGACGTGAGGGTTTGCTCCTAGCACACACTGCACATTCTCTCACATACTACTAGCAGTCTGTTGCCAATGACGGCCACCAAGCACATCTAGCAATGAGATCCTGAGTTCTAGTGGCCACAGGATGCCCAGCATTCTTGTGGGAATGGAACAGCTGCAATATTTGTAGGCGAAAAGGCAATGGGACAAACATGACCCCCTCAGGTTTCCCCTCTGGGACATCTTGTTGGAACGGACCCAACGTGACTGTCGAGTCTTTCCAGGTCTCAGTGGCTGCCAGGACCACTTTTTCAGGGACAATGGTCTCTGGGTCTGAGGGCTGTGCTGTCTCGGGCTCAAAACACCTAGATAAGGCATCAGCCTTGATGTTCTTACTACCAAGGGTATACGTGATTACAAATCTGAATCTTGAGAAAAATAATGACCACCGGGCCTGTCGGGGGCTAAGTCTCTTAGCGCCCTCAATGTACTCCAAATTCTTGTGGTCAGTGTAAACAGTAATGGTATGTTCTGCCCCTTCTAGCCAATGTCGCCATTCCTCAAAGGCCAATTTGATGGCTAGAAGTTCCCTATTGCCTATATCGTAGTTTTTCTCTGCGGGTGAAAACCTACGGGAAAAATAGGCACAAGGATGCAGTTTTCCCTGCAAACCAGAACGCTGAGACAGCACAGCCCCTACCCCTACCTCTGAGGCATCTACCTCCACGATAAAGGGAAAGGTGACGTCAACATGTCTCAGTATGGGTGCATAACAGAACAGTTTCTTCAGAGTGGAGAAAGCAGCATGGGCCTCAGGGGACCAGTGGTGAGTATCTACCCCTTTCTTGGTGAGACTGGGGAGAGGCAAAATCACCGTAGAGTACCCCTTTATGAACCTCCTGTCGTAGTTGGCGAACCCCAGGAATCTCTGGAGAGCCTTCAGTCCAACAGGTTGGGGCCACTCCAAGACAGCTGAGACTTTCCCAGGGTCCATAGAGAGGCCAGAGGTCGAAATTATGTACCCCAGAAAGGCAACAGAGGTCACTTCGAAAATGCACTTCTCCAATTTGGCATACAGCATATTTTGTCTTAACTTCCGTAACACAAACGTAACATGTTTCCTGTGTTCCGAGAGGTTGGATGAGAAAACTAGTATGTCGTCTAAGTACACCAAGACGAATTTGCCCAATACCTCTCTGAAGACTTCATTAATCAGCTCTTGGAAGACAGCGGGGCGTTACACAACCCGAAGGGCATCACTAGGTACTCGTAATGCCCGTCGGGTGTGTTAAAGGCCATCTTCCATTCATCACCGTCCCTGATACGCACAAGGTTGTATGCACCCCTTAAATCCAGCTTCGAGAAAATCTTTGCATTGGTGACCTGGGTAAACAAATCGTCTATTAAGGGCAGAGGATAACGATTTTTTACTGTAATTTTATTTAAGCACCGATAATCAATGCATGGACGGAGGCCTCCAACCTTCTTTTTTACAAGAAAGAAACCTGCCCCTGCTGGGGACCGAGAGGGACGAATAAAGCCCTTAGCTAAATTTTCTCGGATGAATTCTTGCATGGCTAATTTCTCTGGCCCAGATAAATTATAGAGATGACCTCTAGGGGGCATACAACCAGACCTGAGATCAATGGGGCAATCAAAAGGACGGTGTGGAGGAAGTTTATCTGCTGACTTGGGACAAAACACGTCCGCAAATTCTGAATACTGATCTGGCAATCCCTCCATGTGAATCTTGGTTTTACCCAAGGTGACCTTCGCTAGACAATGATGATAACAATGGGTAGACCAGCTCGTTAGCTGACCTGTAGCCCAATTGATCTGAGGCGAGTGAAGTTTTAACCATGGCATACCAAGAATGATCGTGGAGGTTGTCATTTGCAAAACCAGAAACTGTAAATTCTCTTTATGTAACACCCCCACCGTAACCCTTAACTCTGGGGTCTGAGACAGAGGGTATTTACTCTGCAGAGGAGAATCGTCCACTGCAGTGACCAGAATCCGTTGATTCAACGGGGAAATAGGAATCCCCAATTTTTTAGCAAATTTGTAATCCATTAAATTGGCTGCTGAGCCAGAGTCAATGAAGGCCTCAGTGGTCTCTGTCTGATCCTTCCAAGTTATAGTACAAGGGAGGAGCAAACGTTTATCGTCTAGAGGCAAAGACTACTTGGGACAACTCTGTACTCTATGACCCTTCTCTGCACAGTATAGACAGGGCTGCTCTGTTTTCCTGCGCCTCTGCTCCGCCCGGGACAATTTCGACCGCCCAATCTGCATTGGCTCTGGTGGAGGTGAAACGGGTGGAGATAAGACGGGTGAAGATGAAACAGGTTGAGGCGCGGCGTAGGAAACATATCTCACATCGATCCTACCCCGAGTCTGTCTTTGATAACGTAGGCGACGATCAACCCTGACTGCTGATGAAATGGCCTCATCAATGGACTTCGGTTCGGGGTGACCCAACATTAGATCTGAGACCGCGTCTGACAACCCTGACAAAAAAACAGTCCAGAAGAGCGAATGAGTCCCATCTAGCTGAAACTGCCCATTTCCTGAACTCAGCTGCATAATTTTCCACCGGACCCTTGCCCTGCCGTAGCGTCTTGAGCTTCCGCTCAGCGGTAAAGGCAATGTCCGGATCATCATAAATTATAGCCATAGCTTTAAAAAATTCCTCAACCGAGGCTAGAGCCTCATTCCCTGGCTGAAGATTATATGCCCAGGTCTGAGAATCCCCTGACAACAGTCTTAATGAACGTAATTCTCTGTGCCACGGATCCCGAAGAATTAAACTCAAAATACGATAACACTCGATTTCTAAAGTTCTGAAAGTCATATCTGTGACCAGAAAACCTTTCGGGTACAGGCATGCGTATGTCTGTGCTAGGAGGAGATCGCACTGTATTCACAGCCGTCTGAAAGACTTGTACAGACCCAGATAATGCGTTGATCTGAGTCTGATGACTGTCCAGCACTCGGATGAAAGTTTCCACCAAGGTGGTGAGTGCATCAAGACGGCTGTTAAGTGCATCCATTTGGTTTTGATCTGCCGTTCTGTAACGATCGGTGTCAGCACACAGAGAGAATCTGATTATTGGTGATCTGCAGTATCACCAAGAATACAGATATATACCTGATTATTGATGATCTGCAGAATCACCAATAATACAGATATAGTACTAACCTCTGGACACCTATATATATCGTGAGTGTTTGGTGTAACAGTATGACTTTGAGTGAACCACCTGAAGCAGGTGATCCTTGGCAGTATGGGCAATACTGCTCTTAGAGAGTACAGAAACCTTCCAGCAGCCTGAGACTCTCCAAGGGGAGGAGTCAGGCTGAAAGTAGGAAGGACCAGTAAGTGAGTGACACCTGAAGGTGGATGTCACTGACTGATCTGGAGACTATCTCTTAAAGGGGAGAGATAGCTCTCGAGGTCGGGCAAGCCAGGTCGGCAACACACGGACAGACAAAGTACATAGACAGAAAGCTGATTCGGTATCCAAGGCAGGCAGGGTTTGGCAACGGAATATCAGATATGCGTGGTACCGAATCAGAAAGCAGAAGGATAGTCAGGAAAGCAATAGGTCATAACAGATATCAAACAATGTCTGGTCTTGAGTGTGAGGTCCGAGGTCTCTACACCCTGGAACTAGTCTGATGTAACAGAATGATAACACAAGTTCCCTAGTCTTGGGTGTGAGGTCCGTGGTCTCTACACCCTGGAACTAGTCTGAAGTATAACAGAATGATAACACAACTTCCCTAGTCTTGGGTGTGAGGTCCGTGGTCTCTACACCCTGGAACTAGTCTGAAGTATAAGAGAATGATAACACAAGTTCCCTAGTCTTGGGTGTGAGGTCCGTGGTCTCTACACCCTGGAACTAGTCTGAAGAATAACAGAATGATAACACAAGTAATCTGGCTCAGTGTGAATTCCCAGGTCCTCCTGGTTCAAACACACTGTTGGATCTGACTAAGGTCTGAGTGCTTCCACGTAGTGTTCGCAACGGCAGACAACTTGTGAGTGGCCAGAGTAACTATATATAGAGCAGCGCTCTCTGGCGGAACCCCTAAGTGATAAACCAATGGTTACCAGCTCTGTGGCGCAAGTGTCTAGTATAATATACTTTGCATGCAAACCATATTGGAAGCTAAAGTTCCTCCTAGTTTAATACATGTTAGCACTTGTCTTGGATGCAGGGCATGCATTTTTCAGTCTAGCAGAGGCGATGTATGCCTGTGCGATTAACCATTCAATTGCAGCATGTGTTTAGGGATGCACAGCCTTTCCCCCCACCTTTTCTTAACTTTGTAACTATGTAACTGTCAGGTTAGCTGCTCCCAGCCCCTCCTCCTGAGTTTCCTGTTTGCATAATAAGTAGTAGCAGATTTGCATATGATTTGCATCTGAATTGAATGCAAAGTGTGCAGAAAATCTATTTAGGTGCTGCACACTGAGCTGGTGGTCATTTCGGATGCAGCCTTAGTGGTATGCGCTGGCGTTCTCCTCGCTGTTCAACCAAATGTAAGTTATACATTTTTTTTTGCTTAGCTGCTCCCAAGGTTTTAAATTTAGGTTAGGTTATTTGCCCGGAGGTTTGCCTCACCGTGGCGCAAGTGTCTAGTATAATATACTTTGCATGCAAACCATATTTGAAGCTAAAGTTCCTCCTAGTTTAATAAATGTTAGTACTTGTCTTGGATGCAGGGCATGCATTTTTCAGTCTAGCAGAGGCGGTGTATGCCTGTGCGATTAACCATTCAATTGCAGCATGTGTTTAGGGATGCGCAGCCTTTCCCCCACCTTTTCTTAACACTGTTGGATCTGACTAAGGTCTGAGTGCTTCCACGTAGTGTTCGCCACGGCAGACAACTTGTGAGTGGCCAGCAGTAACTATATATAGAGCAGCGCTCTCTGGCGCCACCCCTACGTGATAAACCAATGGTTACCAGCTCTGTGGTCAGCTGACCAGCCTGGTCAGCTGATCCCCCCTTGGGCACCATAAAAGTTCTGCCTCTCAGCGCGCGCGTATTCCTGAACCTGTGTGAACTAACAGACTCAGCCACACCAGATGCACGCTGCTGCGTGCAAACCACCGCGCTGGACGCGGAAACAGCCGCCTTGCTGTCAGTACATGCGGCGGCTTTTCCGCGTTCCTTTAGATTACCAGACACACGCTCCCGCGTGCAAACCGCCGCGCTGGACGGGGAATCAGCCGCCTTGCTGTCAGCACACGCTACGGCTTTTCCGTGTTCTCTCACAGTACCCCCCCCCCCTGAGGAGTGTACTCCGGACACTTCCCACCAGGCTTTCCAGGGTGTAAGTTGTGGAATTCCTTCTTTAATTCCTCTGCGTGCATACGACAGTCTGGCACCCAAGTTCTCTCCTCTATGCCATACCCCTTACAGTGAACCAAATACTGCACGGAGTTCTGCACAAGCCGTGAGTCCAGAATCTTCTCAATTTCATACTCAGGTTGGTCATCAATCAACACAGGGGGGGGGGGGGGGGAGAGAGGAATCCACGTGCACTGCCGGCTTGAGCAAGGACACATGAAATGATCTCACACCTCGCATGCTGGTAGGGAGATCAATGGCATAAGTGACATTATTGATCTTCCTGGTCACTGGAAAAGGAGGCACAAATCAGGGACCTAACTTGGGTGATAGTTGCTTTAGAGCAGGGGTGCCCATACTTTTTCGGCTCGTGAGCTACTTTAAAAAAATAGCAAGTCAAAATGATCTACCTATGTACAATTTTAGGAGCACATTTGTATTTACAGAATGGAAAATGTAGTGTGGTCGGGATCTACCATGAAGCCCTTCGCGATCTACCAGTAGATCACGATCTACCTAATGGGCACCCCTGCTTTAGAGCCAAATGTCGTGTGGACACCCAGACCAAGTCTCCTGGAAGAAACTCCCATTCAATGGAACGTTTCTTGTCAGCCTGTTTCTTCTGGTTCTGAAAAGCCCTCTCCAGATTTCTTTTAACCATTCCCCAAATCTGTTTCAAAGACCTCTGCCAACTCTCCACTGGCAATGGGGTGAACTTAGGTAACCTTCCCGTCACTACCTGAAATGGGGATAATCCTGAAGAGGAACTCTTCAGATTGTTGTGTGCAAATTCTGCAAACGGCAAAAATTTGACCCAGTCGGTTTGTGCATCTGCCACATAACACCTCAGAAACTGTTCCAGAGACTGATTGGTTCTTTCGGTCTGGCCATTGGTTTGTGGGTGGTAGCCTGATGAAAAAGAAAGCTCCATGTCTAACTGATGGCAGAATGCCCTCCAAAATTTGGAAACAAATTGGACTCCCCGATCTGACACTATATTTTCCGGAATGCCATGCAGCCGGAAAATATGCTGGATGAAGAGATCGGCCAATTCCTGGGCCGAGGGGAGTCCTTTCAGGGGGACAAAATGGGCCATCTTACTGAAGCGATCGACTACCACCCAAATGACCGTCATGCCCTCAGACCTGGGGAGTTCACCCACAAAATCCATGGACAAATGGGTCCACGGTTCACTCGGAACTGGTAAAGGCTGTAATGTTCCAACAGGTGCCTGACGTGAGGGTTTGCTCCTAGCACACACTGCACATTCTCTCACATACTACTAGCAGTCTGTTGCCAATGACGGCCACCAAGCACATCTAGCAATGAGATCCTGAGTTCTAGTGGCCACAGGATGCCCAGCATTCTTGTGGGAATGGAACAGCTGCAATATTTGTAGGCGAAAAGGCAATGGGACAAACATGACCCCCTCAGGTTTCCCCTCTGGGACATCTTGTTGGAACGGACCCAACGTGACTGTCGAGTCTTTCCAGGTCTCAGTGGCTGCCAGGACCACTTTTTCAGGGACAATGGTCTCTGGGTCTGAGGGCTGTGCTGTCTCGGGCTCAAAACACCTGGATAAGGCATCAGCCTTGATGTTCTTACTACCAAGGGTATACGTGATTACAAATCTGAATCTTGAGAAAAATAATGACCACCGGGCCTGTCGGGGGCTAAGTCTCTTAGCGCCCTCAATGTACTCCAAATTCTTGTGGTCAGTGTAAACAGTAATGGTATGTTCTGCCCCTTCTAGCCAATGTCGCCATTCCTCAAAGGCCAATTTGATGGCTAGAAGTTCCCTATTGCCTATATCGTAGTTTTTCTCTGCGGGTGAAAACCTACGGGAAAAATAGGCACAAGGATGCAGTTTTCCCTGCAAACCAGAACGCTGAGACAGCACAGCCCCTACCCCTACCTCTGAGGCATCTACCTCCACGATAAAGGGAAAGGTGACGTCAACATGTCTCAGTATGGGTGCAGAACAGAACAGTTTCTTCAGAGTGGAGAAAGCAGCATGGGCCTCAGGGGACCAGTGGTGAGTATCTACCCCTTTCTTGGTGAGATTGGGGAGAGGCAAAATCACCGTAGAGTACCCCTTTATGAACCTCCTGTCGTAGTTGGCGAACCCCAGGAATCTCTGGAGAGCCTTCAGTCCAACAGGTTGGGGCCACTCCAAGACAGCTGAGACTTTCCCAGGGTCCATAGAGAGGCCAGAGGTCGAAATTATGTACCCCAGAAAGGCAACAGAGGTCACTTCGAAAATGCACTTCTCCAATTTGGCATACAGCATATTTTGTCTTAACTTCCGTAACACAAACGTAACATGTTTCCTGTGTTCCGAGAGGTTGGATGAGAAAACTAGTATGTCGTCTAAGTACACCAAGACGAATTTGCCCAATACCTCTCTGAAGACTTCATTAATCAGCTCTTGGAAGACAGCGGGGCGTTACAAAACCCGAAGGGCATCAATAGGTACTCGTAATGCCCGTCGGGTGTGTTAAAGGCCATCTTCCATTCATCACCGTCCCTGATACGCACAAGGTTGTATGCACCCCTTAAATCCAGCTTCGAGAAAATCTTTGCATTGGTGACCTGGGTAAACAAATCGTCTATTAAGGGCAGAGGATAACGATTTTTTACTGTAATTTTATTTAAGCACCGATAATCAATGCATGGACGGAGGCCTCCAACCTTCTTTTTTACAAGAAAGAAACCTGCCCCTGCTGGGGACCGAGAGGGACGAATAAAGCCCTTAGCTAAATTTTCTCGGATGAATTCTTGCATGGCTAATTTCTCTGGCCCAGATAAATTATAGAGATGACCTCTAGGGGGCATACAACCAGACCTGAGATCAATGGGGCAATCAAAAGGACGGTGTGGAGGAAGTTTATCTGCTGACTTGGGACAAAACACGTCCGCAAATTCTGAATACTGATCTGGCAATCCCTCCATGTGAATCTTGGTTTTACCCAAGGTGACCTTCGCTAGACAATGATGATAACAATGGGTAGACCAGCTCGTTAGCTGACCTGTAGCCCAATTGATCTGAGGCGAGTGAAGTTTTAACCATGGCATATCAAGAATGATCGTGGAGGTTGTCATTTGCAAAACCAGAAACTGTAAATTCTCTTTATGTAACACCCCCACCGTAACCCTTAACTCTGGGGTCTGAGACAGAGGGTATTTACTCTGCAGAGGAGAATCGTCCACTGCAGTGACCAGAATCCGTTGATTCAACGGGGAAATAGGAATCCCCAATTTTTTAGCAAATTTGTAATCCATTAAATTGGCTGCTGAGCCAGAGTCAATGAAGGCCTCAGTGGTCTCTGTCTGATCCTTCCAAGTTATAGTACAAGGGAGGAGCAAACGTTTATCGTCTAGAGGCAAAGACTACTTGGGACAACTCTGTACTCTATGACCCTTCTCTGCACAGTATAGACAGGGCTGCTCTGTTTTCCTGCGCCTCTGCTCCGCCCGGGACAATTTCGACCGCCCAATCTGCATTGGCTCTGGTGGAGGTGAAACGGGTGGAGATAAGACGGGTGAAGATGAAACAGGTTGAGGCGCGGCGTAGGAAACATATCTCACATCGATCCTACCCCGAGTCTGTCTTTGATAACGTAGGCGACGATCAACCCTGACTGCTGATGAAATGGCCTCATCAATGGACTTCGGTTCGGGGTGACCCAACATTAGATCTGAGACCGCGTCTGACAACCCTGACAAAAAAACAGTCCAGAAGAGCGAATGAGTCCCATCTAGCTGAAACTGCCCATTTCCTGAACTCAGCTGCATAATTTTCCACCGGACCCTTGCCCTGCCGTAGCGTCTTGAGCTTCCGCTCAGCGGTAAAGGCAATGTCCGGATCATCATAAATTATAGCCATAGCTTTAAAAAATTCCTCAACCGAGGCTAGAGCCTCATTCCCTGGCTGAAGATTATATGCCCAGGTCTGAGAATCCCCTGACAACAGTCTTAATGAACGTAATTCTCTGTGCCACGGATCCCGAAGAATTAAACTCAAAATACGATAACACTCGATTTCTAAAGTTCTGAAAGTCATATCTGTGACCAGAAAACCTTTCGGGTACAGGCATGCGTATGTCTGTGCTAGGAGGAGATCGCACTGTATTCACAGCCGTCTGAAAGACTTGTACAGACCCAGATAATGCGTTGATCTGAGTCTGATGACTGTCCAGCACTCGGATGAAAGTTTCCACCAAGGTGGTGAGCGCATCAAGACGGCTGTTAAGTGCATCCATTTGGTTTTGATCTGCCGTTCTGTAACGATCGGTGTCAGCACACAGAGAGAATCTGATTATTGGTGATCTGCAGTATCACCAAGAATACAGATATATACCTGATTATTGATGATCTGCAGAATCACCAATAATACAGATATAGTACTAACCTCTGGACACCTATATATTTCGTGAGTGTTTGGTGTAACAGTATGACTTTGAGTGAACCACCTGAAGCAGGTGATCCTTGGCAGTATGGGCAATACTGCTCTTAGAGAGTACAGAAACCTTCCAGCAGCCTGAGACTCTCCAAGGGGAGGAGTCAGGCTGAAAGTAGGAAGGACCAGTAAGTGAGTGACACCTGAAGGTGGATGTCACTGACTGATCTGGAGACTATCTCTTAAAGGGGAGAGATAGCTCTCGAGGTCGGGCAAGCCAGGTCGGCAACACACGGACAGACAAAGTACATAGACAGAAAGCTGATTCGGTATCCAAGGCAGGCAGGGTTTGGCAACGGAATATCAGATATGCGTGGTACCGAATCAGAAAGCAGAAGGATAGTCAGGAAAGCAATAGGTCATAACAGATATCAAACAATGTCTGGTCTTGGGTGTGAGGTCCGAGGTCTCTACACCCTGGAACTAGTCTGATGTAACAGAATGATAACACAAGTTCCCTAGTCTTGGGTGTGAGGTCCGTGGTCTCTACACCCTGGAACTAGTCTGAAGTATAACAGAATGATAACACAACTTCCCTAGTCTTGGGTGTGAGGTCCGTGGTCTCTACACCCTGGAACTAGTCTGAAGTATAAGAGAATGATAACACAAGTTCCCTAGTCTTGGGTGTGAGGTCCGTGGTCTCTACACCCTGGAACTAGTCTGAAGAATAACAGAATGATAACACAAGTAATCTGGCTCAGTGTGAATTCCCAGGTCCTCCTGGTTCAAACACACTGTTGGATCTGACTAAGGTCTGAGTGCTTCCACGTAGTGTTCGCAACGGCAGACAACTTGTGAGTGGCCAGAGTAACTATATATAGAGCAGCGCTCTCTGGCGGAACCCCTAAGTGATAAACCAATGGTTACCAGCTCTGTGGTCAGCTGACCAGCCTGGTCAGCTGATCCCCCCTTGGCCACCATTAAAGTTCTGCCTCTCAGCGCGCACGCGTATTCCTAAGCCTGTGTGAACTAACAGGCTCAGCCACACCAGATGCACGCTGCTGCGTGCAAACCGCCGCGCTGGACGCGGAACCAGCCGCCTTGCTGCCAGTACATGCGGCGGCTTTTTCGCGTTCCTTCAGATTACCAGACGCACGCTCCCGCGTACAAACCGCCGCGCTGGACGCGGAACCAGCCGCCTTGCTGCCAGTACATGCGGCGGCTTTTCCGCGTTCCTTCAGTTTACCAGACGCACGCTCCCGCGTGCAAACCGCCGCGCTGGACGCGGAATCAGCCGCCTTGCTGTCAGCACACGCGTCGGGTTTTCTGCGTTCTCTCACAATATGGTGTATTTCTGAAATAATACAGTGGAGTCATGGTTATCCAGAACTCAACTAACCAGCAGTCTCAACCAACCAGCACAAATCGCTGGCGCGCAGTACTCACAGTGGTGAAGGCCAACTTCTTAGGCTGTTTGTGGGCTCTGCTGTGCTTAAAGACTGGTTACTGGTTATGGCTCGCCCAAGGTTAATATACTTTTAATTACTTTATTTGATACAGGGATAAAGTATTGTTTTAGCTAGGCCTATTCTTAACATTGAGGCCCCTTTCACACTGGCGCGGTGCGTTGGCCTGTTTTAGTCAGTGCTACGCCATTGTAAGTCTATGAGACACGATGTGACGGAAGTGACGGATTCGCCGCAACCATGACACTAGCGTATCCCTACGTTGGTAGGATGCTTGCACTGCAATGTGCGGAGGACTGGAAGTCATCTAAGTCAATGGCGACTCCTATATTTTCAAACATTTGCGCGGTACTGTTGTGGCGCGCAATGTGCGTAAGCATATTTTTTCAATACACTTCTGCGCTATTTCTTTGGTCACAGGAAGTGAGCTTTAGAGAGTATAATTTCCTGCTTGGCTGCCCGGCGGATCGCTCAGAAACAGCCTTATCAGTCCGCCGACTGACTGTACACACGCCGGACTGTCTGCTGAAAACCCGCCCAGCGGGAGGTGACGACAGACCCGTCGTTGCCTGCAGTCCGGCGTGTGTACGGACCTTAAGTCATAGACTAAAACTAGTCCTTGATTAAAAACAATGGTGCATGAGCCAGCCTGGGGCCCCGGGAACTCTCACTGCCCGGGGCCCCAGAACCAGCATCTAACACCATATGTGAGCGCAGCCAAAACCTTGGAGCTGCCACCTCCAAGGCCTGTCTCCTACTGCTCTAAAACTTACCAAACACACAATTGGAGAACCTCACTCCCAAACAGTTCTCTGCTGCTTTATAAAGCCTGCAGGCTGCTTATAAGCCAATGAGAAGTGCACACATAATACACCTAGCTTGCAGTGATAATCAAGCAAAAGCTGAGCAAGTCAGCCAATTAGTAGGAGAGGGCTTCAGTTGCATATAGACAATGGCTATATGACCAGCAGGGGGCACCAGCGTGCAGGATATTCCCTCTCATCTGCCCCCCTCCTAACTAAACTGCATGGGATACTACAATGATTAAAAACAATGGTGCATGAGCCAGCCTGGGGCCCCGGGAACTCTCACTGCCCGGGGCCCCAGAACCAGCATCTAACACCATATGTGAGCGCAGCCAAAACCTTGGAGCTGCCACCTCCAAGGCCTGTCTCCTACTGCTCTAAAACTTACCAAACACACAATTGGAGAACCTCACTCCCAAACAGTTCTCTGCTGCTTTATAAAGCCTGCAGGCTGCTTATAAGCCAATGAGAAGTGCACACATAATACACCTAGCTTGCAGTGATAATCAAGCAAAAGCTGAGCAAGTCAGCCAATTAGTAGGAGAGGGCTTCAGTTGCATATAGACAATGGCTATATGACCAGCAGGGGGCACCAGCGTGCAGGATATTCCCTCTCATCTGCCCCCCTCCTAACTAAACTGCATGGGATACTACAATGATTAAAAACAATGGTGCATGAGCCAGCCTGGGGCCCCGGGAACTCTCACTGCCCGGGGCCCCAGAACCAGCATCTAACACCATATGTGAGCGCAGCCAAAACCTTGGAGCTGCCACCTCCAAGGCCTGTCTCCTACTGCTCTAAAACTTACCAAACACACAATTGAAGAACCTCACTCCCAAACAGTTCTCTGCTGCTTTATAAACTAGTTCTTGGTAAGAGTACTTGTAAAAGGTACAGACCGGAACAAAGAACATCTATCAGGCCCTAGGCAATGTAAATGTGGGTACATGTAAGAGTGATGTGCAGGTACTCTGCAGGGGAATAAGGAGATTCTTCCTCTATTACACATTCTTCATGCACAATCTGAACCAGGTTTATGGGTGATAGACAACATCTCTGTGTTCAATGTGCACAACATTCTCAGTGGATTCCCTGCAGCTCTGTGGGGCGTGCATATGTATGTGTAACGAAGTAAACCTGAGACAGATGAAATTAAAGTTTTATACATACCTGGGGCTTCCTCCAGCCCCCTTCAGGCTAATCAGTCCCTCGCTGTCCTCCTCTGCCACCTGGATCTTCTGCTATGAATCCAGGTACTTGAGCCAGTCTGGCGTGGTGCGCATGCACACATTCCGCCACCGGGAGCGTACTTCATCTGCGCACTATTGCACAGGTGCAGAGCGCTCCTGGCTGTGGATGCGGCATGCAGCCGTACAGCGCTGACTGGCTGAATTACCAGGACTCATAGCAGAAGATCCAGGTGGTGGAGGTGGACAGCAAGGGACTGGTTAGCCTGAAGGGGGCTGGAGGAAGCCCCAGGTATGTATAAAACTTTTCTTTTCATCCTTCTCAGGTACCATTTAATTCATAGTCACCAAACCAAATTTTAACAACATATCAAATTATTTGATTTCATGAGCAAAGAGTGCATACATTTGCATAAATCAGAATCAACGCAGAATTATTTCCATCTCATTGACCATCTTTATTGGTTACACATCAGGCCTTATACTTACAGCATAGATGTTATTTAGCATACAGGATCTTCTCAAAAAATTAGCATATTGTGATAAAGTTCATTATTTTCTGTAATGTACTGATAAACATTAGACTTTCCTATATTTTAGATTCAAATACACACAACTGAAGTGGTTCAAGCCTTTTATAGTTTTAATATTGATGATTTTGGCATACAGCTCATGAAAACCCAAATTTCCTATCTCAAAAAATTAGCATATTTCATCCGACCAATAAAAGAAAAGGTTTTTTTTAACCACTTGCCGACCAGGGGATATTACAGTGATCGGTGCTGCGTGGGCTCTACAGCCCGCAGCACCGATCAGGAGTGCAGCAGGGCGATCAGACTACCCCCCTTTTTTCCCCACTAGGGGGATGTCCTGCTGGGGGGGTCTGATCGCCGCCGGCTGCATTTGCTTAGCGGGGGGGCTCTTCAAAGCCCCCCTCCGCAGCGTTCTCCGCCGTCTTGCCGCTCCCTCCCTCTCAGCTGAAGGATAGGCTTCAGCCTATCATATCCCGGCGATCCCCGGCCAATCAGAGGCCGGGGATCGCCGATCTGCGCAGCAGCGCCGTATGATGTAAACAGCAGGGATTTCTCCCCGCCTGTTTACATTTTGCCGGCGAGCCACGATCGGCGGCTCTCTGGCTGTTCACGGAGACACCCTCCGTGAACGGACATGGAAAGGCCGCTCGATCGAGCGGCCGTTTCCATGGTAACCCGCAGACGACCAGTTTACGCCAATCGGCGTTAGCTGGTCGTCAAGAGGTTAAACAAAAAAAGTCTACCTTCAAATAATTATGTTCAGTTATGCACTCAATACTTGGTCGGGAATCCTTTTGCAGAAATGACTGCTTCAATGAGGCGTGGCATGGAGGCAATCAGCCTGTGGCACTGCTCAGGTGTTATGGAGGCCCAGGATGCTTCGATAGCGGCCTTAAAGAGTAACTGTCAGGCTGCAACAGCTAATTTAAACCTCTATTCTCCTGTGTTAAACAGTTTAGAAGGAAGCCAAAAAGGCAATACTGCAGTTAAAAATCTCTCTTACTTTAGATGTTTGCTGACAGCAAGGCTCCGTATTCCCAGGGTCCTAAGGAGGACGCAAGCCGAATAACAGATACTGCAAAGCATTCTGGGGCCCTCCCCTGGCTGCTAGTGAGGCTCAAGTTTCAACAGCATGTAACAGTCTAGCTCACAGCACTAATAAATCTCGGGCAGAGTACACTGCAGGAGTCCGCTATTGTTCCTAGCCCCATGGCTAATTAATATTCACTGCACAGTAGTGTTATTCATTACCAGCGTTTGTGAGAGTGGAATCATCAGGAAGCAGGCAGGACATGACGACACATTTGGCTTCATAGGAGACAGCCAAACATGGAACCTGCCATGAGCTGTCAGGAGCATCATTCTCTGCAAATACTATATAAAAATTCTGTGAAATCCAAACGTGGACAGTGAAATGCATATGTAATGTAAGTACAGCCAATGTTTAGCTACTGATATATGTGTTTATTTTCTCTGAGACCTTATACCTAACAGCTCCTCTTTAAGCTCATTCAGAGTGTTGGGTCTTGCGTCTCTCAACTTACTCTTCACAATATCCACAAAAAACACAATTGCTAACTTCCAGCTAGAGCAATAACCTGCCTCTATCTGGCCAGCAGACGCCAGTCAGCCAATCAGGTGTACTGTCATACACCCTTTGCCTGCTGTACCAAATCCAGCAGGAATTACATAAATTAGCATTCAGGTGGGAGGCTTCGGTTGGACGCAATCGTGAATTGCATCGTTTACAGGGACGCCCCGTGTAGGCACATCTCCCACACGGTCCCCTCCCTAACCACTCACCTGTCAACCGCATTCTAGAAGCTGCAAAAAAGAAATTTAAAATCACAAACACTGGTCCACATGACAGCCCAGGGGCCCCAGGTCTCTCACTCGCTGGGGCCCCCAAACCATCATGCGACACCTATCTTCACAATATCCCACAGATTCTCTATGGGGTTCAGGTCAGGAGAGTTGGAAGGTCAATTGAGCACAGTAATACCATGGTCAGTAAACCATTTACCAGTGGCTTTGGCACTGTGAGCAGGTGCCAGGTCGTGCTGAAAAATGAAATCTTCATCTCCATAAGGCTTTTCAGCAGATGGAAGCATGAAGTGCTCCAAAATCTCCTGATAGCAAGCTGCATTGACCCTGCAGCTGACATGGCACCCCAGATCATCACTGACTGTGGGTACTTGACACTGGACTTCAGGCATGTTGACATTTCCCTCTCCCCAGTCTTCCTCCAGACCTTGATTTCCGAATGACATGTAAAAGTTGCTTTCATCCGAAAAAAGTACTTTGGAACACTGAGCAACAGTCCAGTGCTGCTTCTCTGTAGCCCAGGTCAGGCGCTTCTGCCGCTGTTTCTGGTTCAAAAGTAGGTTCATGCTTCCATCTGCTGAAAAGCTTTATGGAGATGAAGATTTCATTTTTCAGCACGATCTGGCACCTGCTCACAGATACTCAGGTTTTACTGAATTTGCCATATGCTTGTTCCTGGGTTTTGACTCAGACACTACTTATGCCAGATGATCAGCAGGGCTGCCAGGCAACTGGCATGGTTTACAAGGAAATAAATATGGCAGCTTCCATATCCTTCTCACCTCAGTTTCCCTTTAGTGGATACTGGGCTTGATTCACAAAGCGGTGCTAACCTACTTAGCACGTCTAAAGTCTTTAGACGCGCTAATAAGGGTGCTAAGTAGGTTAACACCGGATTTCTCAATCAGATCGCGCGCTAACTTTGCGCGCACAAAGTTTTACGCGCGCTAAGTCCCATAGGCTTTAATGGGCAC
Source organism: Hyperolius riggenbachi (assembly GCF_040937935.1). Classification (NCBI taxonomy): domain Eukaryota; kingdom Metazoa; phylum Chordata; class Amphibia; order Anura; family Hyperoliidae; genus Hyperolius; species Hyperolius riggenbachi. Next base: position 349,317,769 of record NC_090651.1, on the reverse strand, counting down.
TTCGCGCGGAGTGCCCTGCGCAGTACGCGCGTAAAGTTTTACGCGCATAAAGTTTTGCGTGCGTAAAGTTTTATGCACGAAAAGCTTGTTTAGACGTGCTAAGGGGGTTTTCACCGGCGTGCTAACAGTTAGCACCGCTTTGTGAATCAAGCCCACTGTGTGTTGCTGTGCTGCATACACACCACAGTAGGAGAGGGAGACAGGAGGAGTAATGATAGATGTATGGGTCAGTATACACACATGCAACTACGAAAATAATGACACATTTCAGAGTTAGATTTAAATAACGTTTTAATTAACACAACAGTAAAATAACAATGTAAAAAGAAAAAAAAATGCAAAAACTTTTTTCTTCAACGTGAACATACTATTCTGTTCAGGGTGAACCAGATGGGCAGGCAATAAAATGTTTACTCTTACTGGAGGGGTTATGGCAAGGGACCTCTCTCTTTAGGTGGGGGAAGGTTATCTTATCATCCTGCACTGAGTCTCAATATCATGTGTCTTAAAGGGAAGGTTCAGGGAGGGGGTAAAAAAAATAAAAATCCACTTACCTGGGACTTCCTCCAGCCCGTGGCAGGCAGGAGGTGCCCTTGCCGCCGCTCCGGATGCTCCCGTTCGTCTCCGGTGGCCGACCCGACCTGGCCAGGCCGGCTGCCAGGTCAGGCTCTTCTGCGCTCCGACGACAGGCTCTTCTGCGCTCCACGCGGGCCCGCTGACGTCATTGGACGTCATCCGGGCTGTACAGCCCGGAGGACATCCGATGACGTCAGCGCGCCCCCGTGAGGCGCAGATTGGAGCGCAGAAGAGCCCGACCTGGCAGCCGGCCTGGCCAGGTCGGGTCGGCCACCGGAGACGAACGGGAGCATCCGGAGCGGCGGTGAGGGCACCTCCTGCCTGCCACGGGCTGGAGGAAGCCCCAGGTAAGTGGATATGGATTTTTATTTTTTTTACCTCCTCCCTGAACCTTCCCTTTAAAACAGAATTAAATTAAGTTCTGTTGTAATGTTGACACCTAGCTAGCTATACTAGCAGCCAGGCTTGAAGGAATGTACACAGTGCAGGGAAAGTCCTGTCCTGCTAGTCATTCACTCCCCAGTCAAAATCCACAGTAAAATGAATCAAATGATTTGTTCAAAGATCCAGATCTTTTCAATGAACCGAATCAAATGATCCGATTCCTTGAAAAGATCCGAACTTCCCATCACTAGCTGGGAAGGAATCTACAGTGATATTCTATAGGATATGGTGCATTTCTGAGGTAATATACCGTTAGGTCCATAAATATTTGGCACATTTTTTTCTCTAATTTTGGTTCTGTGCATTACCACAATGAATTCTTAAGTGAACCAAGGACCATTTTTACCACCCAGGGGCTTCTCAATAGCATATTTAATATGCATTTTAAAATTGTGGCTCATTAATAAAAAAAACAACTTACTTTTTACCTCTTCTGTTGACATTTAAAAGTTTAGCAGTGGGTTTTATTACCCTACTTCCAAGGCCTGGTCGACCACAGAAATTTCAAGCAACTAGGGACTGATGTAATTATTTTATTACACACATTAGCAGAGAGCAATCACAAAAGCTTTCATCAGTAGAGGGGGTGGGGAGATACGACACTGTGCTTCAAAGGGTTTACAGAAGTCACAGATGCCATCTTCACACCTTCCGCCAGTCACCCCACTAGTGATGGATGAGCCTATTGCCTGTCACCCCGCTGGAGAAGCCCCCCACCCCTCTGCTCCTCGCCGGTCACCCCTCTGGAGATTATTATTTATTATTTATTGTATTTATAAAGCGCCAACATATTATGCAGCGCTGAGATGGAGGAGACCCTCGCCTGTCGCCCCTCTGGAGATGGAGGAGACCCTCGCCTGTCACCCCTCTGGAGATGGAGGAGACCCTCGCCTGTCACCCCTCTGGAGATGGAGGAGACCCTCGCCTGTCACCCCTCTGGAGATGGAGGAGACCCTCGCCTGTCGCCCCTCTGGAGATGGAGGAGACCCCCGCCTGTCGCCCCTCTGGAGATGGAGGAGACCCCCGCCTGTCGCCCCTCTGGAGATGGAGGAGACCCCTCGCCTGTCACCCCTCTGGAGATGGAGGAGCCCCTCGCCTGTCACCCCTCTTGAGATGGAGGAGACCCCTAGAGATGGAGGAGACCCCTCGCCTGTCACCCCTGGAGACGGAGGAGACCCCTCGCCCGTCACCCCTCTGGAGATGTGCAGTATGGGGGAGGTATTTGAGAGATATTAGGTTCGCCCCCATATAAGAGCGGTGAGTGATTAGTGGTATATATGGGGAAAGGAAGGGGCGGGCCCTTTAGGCACCGGTGAAGCTATCGCACCTTCCCCCTCCCTTCCCGGTTCAGCGGTAGAGGCTTCGGTACCGGAAGTATGTAGGCGGGGGGAGGGGCGGTGTCCCCTCTGCAGGTGGCGCTGTGGTCTCTACCGGGGGCGGAGTCACTTCTCTGACCTGCAGCTGCTGGAAGCGCCTCACCTGCCTGGTGTAGAGGGCGAGAGCGGGTGAGTGACCCGAAACCCATTGCCGCCATCATTGCTATCGTCTTCCTTCCTCCTTTTATGTATAGCCGGGTGCAGGGGGCGTGGCTTCCTCCATCATCACCCCTCCTGTCATATAGGTACATTGTGCCATAGGGAGAGATAGAGGGTGACACATATAGAAAGAGATGCAGCGTAATAGAGAGATACAGAGAACTAGAGATACAGGATATATAGTGACACATATAGAGAGAGAGACAGGGTGACACATATAGAAAGAGATACAGGGTGACATTTATATAGAAACAGATTCAGCATAATATATAGAGAGAGAGATACAGGATATAAAGAGAGATACAGGGTGACATATAGGGAGATATGGGGGCGACACACACATAGAGAGAGAGATATAGAGATAGAGGGTGACACACACAGAGAGAGAGAGATACAGGGTGACCCATATAGAAAGATAGAGATAAAGGATATATATATAGTGACACACATATGGAGATACGGGGTGACACACACATAGAGAGAGATACAGGGTGACATGAAGAGAGCTAGAGGTAAATGATATATACAGTGACACATATATGGGGTGACACACATAGAGAGAGATACAGGGTGACACATATATAGAGAGATACCGAGTAACATATACAGTATATAGATAGAGATAGTGGATGACACATATATAGAAAGATACAGGGTGACACATATATAGAGAGATACATGAAGGTGACACATAGAGAGAGAGATACCGAGTAACATATAGAGATACAGGGTGACACATATAGGGAGAGAGATAGTGGGTGACACATATATAGAGAGATACAGGGTGACACATATAGAGAGAGATACAGAGTAACATATACAGTATATAGAGAGATAGTGGATGACACATATATAGATAGAGATAGTGGGTGACACATGTATAGAAAGATACAGGGTGACATATATAGAGAGATACAGGAGGGTGACACATATAGAGAGAGATACCGAACAACATATATAGAGTTACAGGGTGACATATGTAGAGAGATACAGGAGGGTGACACCTATAGAGAGAGATACCAAGTAACATATATAGAGATACAGGGTGACACGCACATGGAGACATACCGGGAGACATCTATAGAGATACAGAGTGACACATATGAGATATGGGGTGACACACAGAGATACAGGGTGACACATATATAGAGACAAATATCTAGAGATACAGGGTGACATATACATCAAAATACAGGGTGACTTATGTATAGAGAGATACAGGGTGACTTATGTATAGAGAGATACAGGGTGACATGTATAGAGAGATACAGGGAGACACATATATAGATATTCAGGGTGACAGATATATTTTGTGTCTTGGAAATCATTATACATTTTCTTCATCATGTTACTTTTATCACTGTCATTACCACTTCTGTATTTTGTATTTTGTATAATTCTTTGTATTTTGTCACTAATTATATATCTTATATGTTAGTGTACACCATTGTCTGTATTATGTACCCATGTTTGTTTCTTACTTCGTACAGCGCCACGGAATATGTTGGCGCTTTATAAATCAATAATAATAATAGATATTCAGGGTGACACATATATAGAGGTGACCAGGGCCGGTTCTAGACCTTTTGGTGAGCACTGTAAAAACAGTGCAGAAGATTTGGGCGCAGGTGTTGTAATGAAAAATATTTCAACCTGTAATGTTTTGCAACTTGAATGGACTGTTCTTAACTGCGCATGCCCCGCCTTCTTTCACATTTCCCGGCTGCCATTATTTGCATCGGCCGGTGTTTAGTTCCCTTCAGGGGGTGTTATTAGTTGCCCACCAAGGGGAGGGGGGGGGGGTATTTTCCCTCCAGGGTGGGGGGTTATTGGTTGCCCACCAGGGAGGGTTCTTTATTCCCTGCCGGGGTGGGGAAGGGGGCCTTATTAGTTGCCCAGTAGAGGGTTAATAGGGTTAGTTTTGGGTTGCATTCTCTGATACAAATACATTGACATCCATGGTAAGGTTGCACTTTCTGATAGCTATAAGTATAAATTATCGCAACCGGTTGCAAAATATAAATTTGAATACATTTCCACCATACTGGTGCCTCCATAGGCTTTAATAGGCTGCAATTACGGCTATAGCAGCACTAGGTAATACGTAATAAGGGCTCCATCAAAAGACTGAGCACAAATTACTACAAATACGCTGTACTTTGTCCACCAGTTGTAGCTGGAAGCTGAATTACGTGTTTCCCCACTATCTACGGTGACCTGGAAAAGGAATAGTAATTAGTGCCGCTGGGACTTGTACAGGACCAGGGTGAGCCATTTATCGGCTTTACCTTGCACCCAAATCTCCCGGCGACTGATTCATATGTATGCACTCTTTGGCGGTGCCATGACACTAAGTGACGCTTTTTCGTCAGGTGGCATGGGCGCTGGAGCGGCATCTGGCACGCCTCCCACTCTGCGGCCGCTGATCGTCTTACCTTCTCTATAACACCCCCCGTCCCCTTGCATGTCGCTGCTACACAGACCTCAGATCAGAGCGGCCCGCTGTGACAGGACAGCGGCTCGCCTATCAGCGTGTATACAGGAAGTAAGTACTTGCTTCCTGTATATGCGCTGATAGATGAGTCGCTATCCTGTCACAGGGGCGCAGTGGATCTCTCTGATCTGAGGTCTGTGTAGTAGCGGCATCACATGCAAGGTAAGATGATTGGCAGCCGCAGGGGGGGGGGGGGGGCACCTATTGGCTACTTGTACTGGGGCAACTAAACTGGCTGCCTATACTGGGCCTGGGGGCAACTATTCTGGCTACCTATACTGGGCTTGGGGGCAGTTATACTGGCAACCTATTTTGGGCTTGGGGGCAACTAAGCTGGCTACCTATAGTGGGCTTGGGGGCAACTATACTGGCTACCTATACTGGGCCTGGGGCAACTAAACTGGCTACCTATACTGGGCTTGGGGCAACTATACTGGCTACCTATACAGGGGGGTAACTATATTGCCTACCTGCCCAACTATATACCTACTGGATGCACCCATCTGGCTGACCTATACTGGGGGCACCTATACTTTGCTACGTATATTGGGGCACAAATTCCTGGCTTCCTATACTGGGGGCACCTATACCTGGCTACCAACATACCTATACTGAGGATGTTTTTTTTCTTTTCTTTGGTTGCACCGCAGCTATAACGTACTGTGTAAATTGTCCAACAATTTACACTGCACGTAATAACTGCGGTGCGACCCAAAAAAAAACCCCAGAATAGGTAGGTAGGTAGCCAGGTATAAGTGCCCCCAGTATAGGAAGTCAGGAATTGGTGCCGTCAATATACGTAGCCAAGTATAGGTGCCCCCAGTATAGATAGCCAAGTATAGGTGCCCCCAGTATAAGTTAGCCAGGTATAGGTGTCCCCAGTTTAGGTGCCCAGGTATGGATGTCCCCAGTATAGATGACTAGGTATAGGTGACTCCAGTATAGGTAGCCAGCCTGTCCCCCCACTCCCGCCACCGCTCGTTTACCTGCTCGAGTCGGGGTCAGCGCTGATCTGAGGTCTCTGAAGTATGAAGCGAGGGGAATCCAGGGACTCTCTGGTTGGAGGAAAGGGCCCCCGACTCGAGCAGGTAAACGAGTGGCGGACGGGGAGGGAGTGGGGCAGGATGCCGTCCCTTGGAAGACGCCACCTGTCACACAACGTTCAGATGGTGTCGTACGTGTTCCGCCCCTGAGGGTGACACATATACAGAGATACAGGGTGACACACACATATATATATATATATATATATATATATATATATATATATATATATATATATATATATATATATATATATATATAGATCGATACAGGGTGACACACACACATATATATATATTTTAGATTCAAATACACACAACTGAAGTAGTTCGAGCCATTTATTGTTTTAATATTGATGATTTTGGCATACAGCTCATGAAAACCCAAATTTCCTATCTCAAAAAATTAGCATATTTCATCCGACCAATAAAAGAAAAAACAAAAAAAGTCAACCTTCAAATAATTATGTTCAGTTATGCACTCCATACTTTGTCGGGAATCCTTTTGCAGAAATGACTGCTTCAATGCGGCGTGGCATGGAGGCAATCAGCCTGTGGCACTGCTCAGGTGTTATGGAGGCCCAGGATGCTTCGATAGCGGCCTTAAGCTCATCCAGAGTGTTGGGTCTTGCGTCTCTCAACTTTCTCTTCACAATATCCCACAGATTCTCTATGGGGTTCAGGTCAGGAGAGTTGGCAGGCCAATTGAGCACAGTAACACCATGGTCAGTAAACCATTTACCAGTGGTTTTGGCACTGTGAGCAGGTGCCAGGTCGTGCTGAAAAATGAAATCTTCATCTCCATAAAGCTTTTCAGCAGATGGAAGCATGAAGTGCTCCAAAATCTCCTGATAGCTAGCTGCATTGACCCTGCCCTTGATAAAACACAGTGGACCAACACCAGCAGCTGACATGGCACCCCAGACCATTACTGACTGTGGGTACTTGACACTGGATTTCTGGCATTTTGGCATTTCCCTCTCCCCAGTCTTCCTCCAGACTCTGGCACCTTGATTTCCGAATGACATGCAAAAGTTGCTTTCATCCGAAAAAAGTACAGCACAGCACAGCAATGACACAGTATCCCTAAGCTTGTGTGTGAGGTCCGTGTTCACAACACCCTGGAACTGGTCTAAATGATAACACAGCAATGACACAGTATCCCTAAGCTTGGGTGTGAGGTCCGTGGTCACAACACCCTGGAACTGGTCTAAATGATAAAATAGAAATGACACAGTATCCCTAAGCTTGGGTGTGAGGTCCGTGGTCACAACACCCTGGAACTGGTCTAAATGATAACACAGCAATGACACAGTATCCCTAAGCTTGGGTGTGAGGGCCGTGGCCACAACACCCTGGAACTGGTCTAAAGTATAACACAGCAATGACACAGTATCCCTAAGCTTGGGTGTGAGGTCCTTGGTCACAACACTCTGGAACTGGTCTAACATATAACACAAACGTATTCTGGCTAAGTGTGAATTCCCAGGTCCTCCTGGTTCTAACACACTGTGGGATCTGACTGGTCTGAGTGCTCACACGTTAGTATTCGCAACGGCAGACAACCAGCAACTGACAAGCAAGATCTATATATACTTGCAGTGCTGTGCAGCATGCCCGAGCCATTCAGCCAATCCAGAGTCCAGCTGGGATCAGCTGATCGGCCTGATCAGCTGATTCCCCTTCTGCTGGTATAAATGTCCTGTCGCTTGGCGCGCGCACTCGTAGCTATCCATCTGAGTGCACTAGAAGGTCCAGCAAAGCCAGACGCGTGTCGCTGCGCGGAAACCGCCGATCTGAACGCGGAGATAGCCGCCCCATCACTAGACCACGCGGCAGCATCTCCGCTGTTCATTACAAGTTCATTATTTTCTGTAATGTACTGATAAACATTAGACTTTCATATATTTTAGATTCAAATACACACAACTGAAGTAGTTCAAGCCTTTTATTGGTTTAATATTAATGATTTTGGTAAACAGCTCATGAAAACCCAAATTTCCTATCTCAAAAAATTAGCATATTTCATCCGACCAATAAAAGAAAAGTGTTTTTAAAACAAAAAAAGTCAACCTTCAAATAATTATGTTCAGTTATGCACTCAATACTTGGTCGGGAATCCTTTTGCAGAAATGACTGCTTCAATTCGGCATGGCATGGAGGCAATCAGCCTGTGGCACTGCTCAGGTGTTATGGAGGCCCAGGATGCTTCGATTGCGGCCTTAAGCTCATCCAGAGTGTTGGGTCTTGCGTCTCTCAACTTTCTCTTCACAATATCCCACAGATTCTCTATGGGGTTCAGGTCAGGAGAGTTGCCAGGCCAATTGAGCACAGTAATACCATGGTAACCATTTACCAGTGGTTTTGGCACCGTGAGCAGGTGCCAGGTCGTGCTGAAAAAGGAAATCTTCATCTCCATAAAGCTTTTCAGCAGATGGAAGCATGAAGTGCTCCAAAATCTCCTGATAGCTAGCTGCATTGACCCTGCCCTTGATAAAACACAGTGGACCAACACCAGCAGCTGACATGGCACCCCAGACCATCACTGACTGTGGGTACTTGACACTGGATTTCTGGCATTTTGGCATTTCCCTCTCCCCAGTCTTCCTCCAGACTCTGGCACCTTGATTTCCGAATGACATGCAAAAGTTGCTTTCATCCGAAAAAAGTACTTTGGACCACTGAGCAACAGTCCAGTGCTGCTTCTCTGTAGCCCAGGTCAGGCGCTTCTGCCGCTGTTTCTGGTTCAAAAGTGGCTTGACCTGGGGAATGCGGCACCTGTGGCCCATTTCCTGCACACGCCTGTACACGGTGGCTCTGGATGTTTCTACTCCAGACTCAGTCCACTGCTTCCGCAGGTCCCCCAAGGTCTGGAATCGGTCCTTCTCCACAATCTTCCTCGGGGTCCGGTCACCTCTTTTCGTTGTGCAGCGTTTTCTGCTACACTTTTTCCTTCCCACAGACTGAGGTGCCTTGATACAGCACTCTGGGAACAGCCTATTCGTTCAGAAATTTCTTTCTGTGTCTTACCCTCTTGCTTGAGGGTGTCAATGATGGCCTTCTGGACAGCAGTCAGGTCGGCCCAATTTACACTTGAAAGCGCAAAACGCCGGCAATTACCACCGGCGTTTTGCGGGAGTGATTTTTCCGCGATTACATGCGGAAAAATCACTGGACACTGCAGCGATTTTTTTCCGCGATCGCGTTTAGCACTTCTATTATTATTATTATATTATATTATATTAGCGCAAAGTAAGAACGGGCCCATAGGGTTTTATAACACTAGCACTTTAAAAAGCACCAGCGCTTGAGCGTTTTGCCGAAATCGCAGGCAAAACGCTCTAGTGTAAAAGGGGCCCTGAAAGTCCTGGCTACAACAATTAACAAGGAAAGGGCAGAGGAAAATACTGGGCTGCAGGAAGGGGGTGAAACATTGCTGAACTTGGGGACCTGGAGGAATTATTGCCTGCACTTAAGGGACAGGAGGGGTTAGTGGCTGCAATACTGTATGCAGTACAGTCATTAACACCTCCTGGTCCACAAGTGCAGCTGTTAATTATTCCTGGACTGCAAGTGCAGCCATTAACTTTTCGGGGTAGACTTATACTTGAGTCAGTAGAAAAATTTCAGCTTCAGAGGGTCAAATATTGGACTCGACTTATACACAATGTCGACTTATATTCGAGACTATACGGTAAACTATAATTATTGATATCGCACTGGAAAACAAGATAGTATGCTGCCACCACTCTAGATTTTACGAGATAGAGAGATCTCAAAAGCTAATTATTCCTAAAGGAAGAAACGGTTAGTTGCAACCTAACTAGCCAAATCAACAATTTCTAAAATAAGACAATGCAGTAGTGTGTCTCAGTGTGAGGATGTGGAGTATCTAGCATAGATCAAAATAACCAGATAACAAGGGCAAAACTGAAACGATTCAATTGTTAGTTATAGTTTTATTATAAAACCTAGACACACAAACATACATTAAAACCGACAATGAAATATATCTGATAGTAGAACAGATTGGTTGAATAGGATAAGCGAGAGATGAAAGTAGAATGTCTGTAAGTTCAAAATACCGTGTTTGGAGTCCAGTAAAATGATAGTCTTTTGCTGAAAGACACCCAAAGATAGGTAATGTGATGAAACAAAAAAATAATAATAAGGGGGAGGGAGTGTCTTTACCGCTGGTGATTTCTGGCGTCCATGCTAGTGACCATATTTTAAAGGCACTTGTATTGATCTGACGAAGCGGGCTGAGACTCGTGAAGCGCGTTGTCTTTTTAATCGTGCTGAATAAATAATGTGATTTTTTTTACATTAACCCTGTGGTTTGGGTTCTTCCATGTGGGGTGGTAAAGACACTTCCCTACCCCTTATTTTTTTTGTTTTATCACATTTCCTATCTTTGGGCGCCTCTACCCCCCTTCCCCCCCCCAATTCTTAAAGACCTTGTTCTGAAGGAGGGGTTGACATAAGAGCTGACGCTCTTCCTGAAGGAGGAGAAGTTTCAATCCTCTTACCAAAGAGTAGAAATCTGGCAGAACGTAACTATCCTGCGCAGAGTGATTAAGATGTGGAATGCATTGCCACAGGAAGTCGTTATGGCAAACTCTATACCTGCATTTAATGGCCCATACTCACGAGGGACTTTTGTCGCCTCAACACGCGGCGCGCGCGTGTTGCGGCGACAGGTCGCCCGTGAGTATGGGCCGTCGCACGCGCGCGCACCCCGAACTGTCGCCCGCCGCTCATGTCGCCATGCGATTGAAAGTTTCAATCGCATGGCGACAGTCGCCGCCGCACCTCCCCCGCAACTGTCGCTAGTCCGCGTGAGTACGCGGACTAGCGACAGCAACCTCCATTGTATCAAATGGAGCTTCCGGCGGGGGGAGGAGGAACGTCGGCGACAGCTTCCGCCTCGCCGCTGGTCCCTCTTCCGCGTGTGTACGCGGAGGGACCTGGCGAGAAGCTGTCGCCGGCCTGTCGCCCACACGCTCACGTGTGCTGGCGACAGGCAACATTTGCAGCCCGTGAGTACGGGCCTTAAAGGGGGCTTAGATGCTTTCCTTGCGTTGAAAGACATCCATGGCAACAATTACTAGGTAATGCCCAGTGGTGTTGATCCAGGGATTTTATCTGATTGCCATCTGGAGTCGGGAAGGAATTTTTTCCCTTTTGGGGCTAATTGGACAATGCCTTGTAAGGGTTTTTCGCCTTCCTCTGGATAAACGGGGATATGTGAGGGAGCAGGCTGGTGTTGTACTTTGTTCTCTGGTTGAACTCGATGGACGTATGTCTTTTTTCAACCAAAATAACTATGTAAATATGTAACTGTATAACTCCGATCAACGACCAGAGTGCGCCTTCGCACTCAGAGGCACGCAACGAGTCCACGTATATGAAACATGAGGGCTATTGCATGAGTATTATTACAGTGTTATTTGAACCTGTATTTCTCCAGATTCAGAAGTCTAGTTTGTCTGGCGACCTCACCAATCAGGTGTCTGCCTGAGCCCAACAAACCTGTGTGAAGGTGGGCAACATAGGAGCTTTCCAACCAATGAAATCTAAAGAAAATATGTAGATGATTAATCCTTTGAGTTGCACGAGGCTTCAGCTGCAGCTCCTGGAAGCAGCTGAGTGTGTACAAATCAGATAAGAGTCTTTGAAGCCAGGAGATCTGGTAGAGGTCTGAAGAAATGATTTTGAACTACGGGCTTTCAGAGCCATAAAGTCTAATGCCTAATAAATACGGTACGATTTTCTGTGCGATAGATGAATCCGATAGATAAAATCCGTCATGTCCGATATTGCTCCCGATCGTTTCCGCGCTTGATTTCTCATAGTGAATGGAAAAAGATACGAAAAACGAATGAAGATAAGGGAATCGAGCACAGAATCGAGTGCGGAATCATGCGGGAAAAACAATCGGGTCGCAAAATCGCACGGAAAATCTTACCGGGTGTACCCAGCATAATGCTAGGTACATACCATACAATTTTCTGTTAGATTTACCTACCAGATATATTTTTTCCAACATGCCTGATCTTAATTTCAATTGATTTTCCCATCTATTTCCATTCACATGTATGGTAATCGATTGGAAAATCAATTGAAATTAAGATTGGACATGTTGGAAAAAATCGATCTGGCAGGTAAACCTAAAGGTAGCCATACACTGGTCGATTTGCCATCAGATTCGACCAACGGATAGATCCCTCTCTGATCGAATCTGATCAGAGAGGGATCGTATGGCTACCTTTACTGCAAACAGATTGTGAACTGATTTCAGCCTGAAACCGTTCACAATCTGTTGTGGTGGTGGTGGTGGTGCTGCCGCCGCTCCCCCCGCCCGCCCCGCATACATTACCTGCTCCGCCGGCGAGACTCCAGTCCCCAGGTCTCCGCTATCTTCTCCGCTCTGGTCTCCAGGTCCAGCATGCTTTACTTCTTCCTGCCCGGCAGGAAGTTTAAACAGTAGAGCGCCCTCTACTGTTTAAACTTCCTGCCGGGCAGGAGGAACTGAAGCATGCCGGAGACCAGCGCAGACACGGAGCAGCGGTGACCGGGGGTAGTCGCGCTGGCGGAGCAGGTAATGTATTGCCGCTCTATTGCGTCGATCGTCGGGCACTCGAACGCCGCTAGCGACGCGCTCCCTACCCACGGGCGATCAACGGTAGTTTTCAGCACGGAGCGATCGACGGGATCAGACTAAATGGATCGAAATTTGGCGTGTAGCGCGAACGATTGGCAGCAGATTCGATCCCAGTGATCGAATCTGCTGTCGAAACGGCGGCAAATCGGGCCAGTGTATGGCCAGCTTAACAGAAAATTGTATGGTGTGTACCTAGCATTATGCTGGTAAACTTATATGAGCATTTTGTCAATTAGGTGGAAGACAGACGACCACTTAACCTGGCAGGGGGTATTGGGAAAAGCCCCCTTTGATGTGACTCTCAGCTTATAGCAGAGGAAAGTTTAATCATCAGTTCTAATGCTTGTGACTGATATGTGATGATGTATTCAATTATGAAATATGGTGAATGCATCACTCTGTCTCACAGTGCGGTCTCTCTCTGTCTCACAGTGCGGTCTCTCTCTGTCTCACAGTGCGGTCTCTCTCTGTCTCACAGTGCGGTCTCTCTCTGTCTCACAGTGCGGTCTCTCTCTGTCTCACAGTGCGGTCTCGCTCTGTCTCACAGTGCGGTCTCACTCTGTCTCACAGTGCAGTCTCGCTCTGTCTCACAGTGTTGTCTCTCTCTGTCTCACAGTGTTGTCTCTCTCTGTCTCACAGTGCGGTCTCTCTCTCTCAGTGTGGTCTCTCTCTGTCTCACAGTGCGGTCTCTCTCTGTCTCACAGTGCGGTCTCTCTCTGTTTCACAGTGCGTTCTCTCTCTGTCTCACAGTGCTGCGGTCTCTCTCTGTCTCACAGTGCGGTCTCTGTCTCGCAGTGCGGCCTCGCTCTGTCTCACAGTGCGGCCTCGCTGTGTCTCACAGTGCGGCCTCGCTGTGTCTCACAGTGCGGTCTCGCTCTGTCTCACAGTGTGGTCTCGCTCTGTCTCACAGTGTGGTCTCGCTCTGTCTCACAGTGTGGTCTCGCTCTGTCTTACAGTGTGGTCTCACTCTGTCTCACAGTGTGGTCTCGCTCTGTCTCAGAGTGAGGTCTCTCTCTGTCTCACAGTGCGGCCTCTCTCTGTCTCACAGTGCGGCCTCTCTGTCTCACAGTGCGGCCTCTCTGTCTCACAGTGCGGCCTCTCTCTGTCTCACAGTGCGGTCTCTCTCTGTCTCACAGTGATGCCCCTCTCTGTCTCACAGTGCCGCCTCTCTCTGTCTCACAGTGCCGCCTCTCTCTGTCTCACAGTGCCGCCTCTCTCTGTCTCACAGTGCCGCCTCTCTCTGTCTCACAGTGCGGTGTCTCTCTCTGTCTCACAGTGCGGTGTCTCTCTCTGTCTCACAGTGCGGTGTCTCTCTCTGTCTCACAGTGCGGCCTCTCTCTGTCTCACAGTGCGGTCTCTCTCTGTCTCACAGTGTGGCCTCTCTCTGTCTCACAGTGTGGCCTCTCTCTGTCTCACAGTGTGGCCTCTCTCTGTCTCACAGTGTGGCCTCTCTCTGTCTCACAGTGTGGCCTCTCTCTGTCTCACAGTGTGGCCTCTCTCTGTCTCACAGTGTGGCCTCTCTCTGTCTCACAGTGCAGCCTCTCTCTGTCTCACAGTGCGGTCTCTCTCAGTCTCAGAGTGTGGTATCTCTCTGTCTCACAGTCTCTTTCTCTCGCAGGATGGCTTGCTGTCTGAAGGACGAGTTGCTGTGCTCCATCTGTCTCAGCATATACCAGGATCCGGTGAGTTTCGGCTGTGAACATTACTTCTGCCGGAAATGTATAACAGAGCACTGGAGCCGGCAGAAGCACGGCGGCCCCTTGGACTGTCCGGAGTGCCGCAGAACCTTCATGGAGCCCACCCTGTCCCCCAGCCTGAAGCTGTCTAATATAGTGGAGAGATACTCAGCCTTCCCATTGGACGCCATCCTGAGTGCCCAGCGCAGCTCCTTCCCCTGCAAGGACCATGATAAGGTCAAGCTCTTCTGCTTGACGGACCGCACCGTGGTCTGCTTCTTCTGCGACGAGCCCTCCCTGCACGAGCAGCACCAAGTGACCAATGTGGAGGAGGCCTTCGAGGAGCTGCAGGTGAGGAGGCGGCACCAGACAACAACCGGGGGACATACTGGGACTTGTAGTGATACAGCAGCTAGAGAGGTATAACCGGGGGTCATACTGGGACTTGTAGTGACACAGCAGGTAGAGTTATAACCGGGGGTCATACTGGGACTTGTAGTGACTCAGCAGCTAGAGAGGTACAGCTGGGGGTCATACTGGGACTTGTAGTGACTCAGCAGCTAGAGAGGTACAGCTGGGGGTTATACTGGGACTTGTAGTGACTCAGCAGCTAGAGAGGTACAGCGGGGGACATACTGGGACTTGTAGTGACACAGCAGCTAGAGCGGTACAGCTGGGGGTCATACTGGGACTTGTAGTGACTCAGCAGCTAGAGATGTACAGCTGGGGGACATACTGGGACTTGTAGTGACTCAGCAGCTGGAGAGATACAGCTGGGAACGTACTGGGACTTGTAGTGACACAGCAGTTAGAGAGGTACAGCCGGGGGACATACTGGGACTTGTAGTGACACAGCAGCTAGAGCGGTACAGCCGGGGGTTATACTGGGACTTGTAGTGACTCAGCAGCTAGAGAGGTACAGCTGGGGGACATACTGGGACTTGTAGTGACACAGCAGCTTGAGAGATACAGCTGGGGGTCATACTGGGACTTGAGGTGACACAGCAGCTATAGAGGTAGAACAGGGGGTCATACTGGGACTTGTAGTGACTCAGCAGCTAGAGAGGTACAGCTGGGGGTCATACTGGGACTTGTAGTGACACAGCAGCTAGAGTGGTACAGCTGGGGGTCATACTGGGACTTGTAGTGGCACAGCAGCTAGAGAGGTATACCCGGGGGACATACTGGGACTTGTAGTGACACAGCAGCTAGAGAGGTACAGCTGGGGGTCATACTGGGACTTGTAGTGACACAGCAGCTAGAGCGGTACAGCTGGGAGTCATACTGGGACTTGTAGTGACACAGCAGCTAGAGAAATACAGCTGGGGGTCATACTGGGACTTGTAGTGACACAGCAGCTAGAGATGTACAGCTGGGGGTCATACTGGGACCTGTATAGTGACTCAGCAGCTAGAGAGGTATAGTTGGGGACATACTGGGACTTGTAGTGACACAGCAGCTAGAGAGATACAGCTGGGGGGACATACTGGGACTTGTAGTGACACAGCAGCTAGAGAGATACAGCTGGGGGGACATACTGGGACTTGTAGTGACACAGCAGCTAGAGATGTACAGCTGGGGGGACATACTGGGACTTGTAGTGACACAGCAGCTAGAGAGATACAACTGGGGGACATACTGGGACTTGTAGTGACTCAGCAGCCAGATAGGTACAGCCGGGGACATACTGGGACTTGTAGTGACACAGCAGCTAGAGAGGTACAGCTGGGGGTCATACTGGGACTTGTAGTGACACAGCAGCTTGAGCGGTACAGCTGGGGGACATACTGGGACTTGTAGTGACAGAGCAGCTAGAGAGATACAGCTGGGGGACATACTGGGACTTGTAGTGACTCAGCAGCTAGAGAGGTACAGCTGGGGGACATACTGGGACTTGTAGTGACTCAGCAGCTAGAGAGGTACAGCTGGGGGACATACTGGGACTTGTTATGACACAGCAGCTAGAGTGGTACAGCTGGGGGACATACTGGGATTTGTAGTGACACAGCAGCTAGAGAGATACAGCCGGGGACATACTGGGACTTGTAGTGACACAGCAGCTAGAGAGGTATAACGGGGGGTAATACTGGGACTTGTAGTGACTCAGCAGCTAGAGAGGTACAGCTGGGGGACATACTGGGACTTGTAGTGACACAGCAGCTAGAGTGGTACAGCTGGGGGTCATACTGGGACTTGTAGTGACACAGCAGCTAGAGAGGTATAACCGGGGGACATACTGGGACTTGTAGTGACACAGCAGCTAGAGAGGTACAGCTGGGGGTCATACTGGGACTTGTAGTGACACAGCAGCTAGAGCGGTACAGCTGGGAGTCATACTGGGACTTGTAGTGACACAGCAGCTAGAGAAATACAGCTGGGGGTCATACTGGGACTTGTAGTGACACAGCAGCTAGAGATGTACAGCTGGGGGTCATACTGGGACCTGTATAGTGACTCAGCAGCTAGAGAGGTATAGTTGGGGACATACTGTGACTTGTAGTGACACAGCAGCTAGAGAGATACAGCTGGGGGGACATACTGGGACTTGTAGTGACACAGCAGCTAGAGAGATACAGCTGGGGGGACATACTGGGACTTGTAGTGACACAGCAGCTAGAGAGATACAGCTGGGGGGACATACTGGGACTTGTAGTGACACAGCAGCTAGAGATATACAGCTGGGGGGACATACTGGGACTTGTAGTGACACAGCAGCTAGAGAGATACAACTGGGGGACATACTGGGACTTGTAGTGACTGAGCAGCCAGATAGGTACAGCCGGGGACATACTGGGACTTGTAGTGACACAGCAGCTAGAGAGGTACAGCTGGGGGACATACTGGGACTTGTAGTGACTCAGCAGCTAGAGAGGTACAGCTGGGGGACATACTGGGACTTGTTATGACACAGCAGCTAGAGTGGTACAGCTGGGGGACATACTGGGACTTGTAGTGACACAGCAGCTAGATAGATACAGCCGGGGACATACTGGGACTTGTAGTGACACAGCAGCTAGAGAGGTATAACGGGGGGTAATACTTGGACTTGTAGTGACACAGCAGCTAGAGAGGTACAGCTGGGGGGACATACTGGGACTTGTAGTGACACAGCAGCTAGAGATGTACAGCTGGGGGACATACTGGGACTTGTAGTGACACAGCAGCTAGAGAGATACAGCTGGGGGACATACTGGGACTTGTAGTGACTCAGCAGCTAGAGATGTACAGCTGGGGGACATACTGGGACTTGTAGTGACACAGCAGCTAGAGAGATACAGCTGGGGGACATACTGGGACTTGTAGTGACTCAGCAGCTAGAGATGTACAGCTGGGGGACATACTGGGACTTGTAGTGACTCAGCAGCTAGAGATGTACAGCTGAGGGGGACATACTGGGACTTGTAGCTACACAGGAGCTAGAGAGGTACAGCCGGGGACATACTGGGACTTGTAGTGACACAGCAGCTAGAGAGATACAGCCGGGGGGTTATACTGGGATTTGTAGTGACACAGCAGCTAGAGAGGTACAGCTGGGGGTTATACTGGGACTTGTAGTGACACAGCAGCTAGAGCGGTGCAGCCGGGAGACATACTGGGACTTGTAGTGACACAGCAGCTAGAGAGATACAGCTGAGGTGGACATACTGGGACTTGTAGCTACACAGGAGCTAGAGAGGTACAGCCGGGGACATACTGGGACTTGTAGTGAAACAGCAGCTAGAGAGATACAGCTGGGGGGACATACTGGGACTTGTAGTGACACAGCAGCTAGAGAGATACAGCTGGGGGGATATACTGAGACTTGTAGTGACACAGCAGCTAGAGAGATACAGCTGGGGGACATACTGGGACTTGTAGTGACACAACAGCTAGGGAGATACAGCGGGGGACATACTGGGACTTGTAGGGACACAGCAGCTAGAGATGTACAGCTGTCGGACATACTGGGACTTGTAGGGACACAGCAGCTAGAGATGTACAGCTGTGGGACATACTGGGACTTGTAGTGACAACAGCAGCTAGAGAGGTACAGCTGGGGGTCATACTGGGATTTGTAGTGACTCAGCAGCTAGAGAGGTACAGCTGGGGGACATACTGGGACTTGTAGTGACACAGCAGCTAGAGAGATACAGCGGGGGACATACTGGGACTTTTAGTGACACAGCAACTCGATAGATACGGCTAGGAGATCATACTGGGACTTGTAGTGACACAGCAGCTAGAGAGGTACAGCTGGGGGACATACTGGGACTTGTAATGACACAGCAGCTAGAGAGGTACAGCTGGGGGACATACTGGGACTTGTAGTGACACAGCAGCTAGAGAGGTACAGCTGGGGGACATACTGGGACTTGTAGTGACACAGCAGCTAGAGAGGTACAGCTGGGGGACATACTGGGACTTGTAGTGACAACAGCAGCTAGAGAGGTACAGCTGGGGGTCATACTGGGACTTGTAGTGACAACAGCAGCTAGAGAGGTACAGCTGGGGGTCATACTGGGATGTGTAGTGACTCAGCAGCTATAGAGGTAGAGCTGGGGGACATACTGGGACTTGTAGTGACACAGCAGCTAGAGAGATACAGCAGGGGACATACTGGGACTTTTAGTGACACAGCAACTCGATAGATACGGCTAGGAGATCATACTGGGACTTGTAGTGACACAGCAGCTAGAGAGGTACAGCTGGGGGACATACTGGGACTTGTAGTGACACAGCAGCTAGAGAGGTACAGCTGGGGGACATACTGGGACTTGTAGTGACACAGCAGCTAGAGAGGTAGAGCTGGGGGACATACTGGGACTTGTAGTGACACAGCAGCTAGAGAGGTACAGCTGGGGGACATACTGGGACTTGTAGCGATACAACAGCTAGATAGATACAGCGGGGGACATACTAGGACTTTTAGTGACACAGCAACTCGATAGATACGGCTAGAAGATCATACTGGGACTTGTAGTGACACAGCAGCTAGAGAGGTACAGCTGGGGGACATACTGGGACTTGTAGTGACACAGCAGCTAGAGAGGTACAGCCGGGGACATACTGGGACTTGTAGTGACACAGCAGCTAGAGAGATACAGCTGGGGGTCATTCTGGGACTTATAGTGACGCAGCAGTTGGAGAGTCTGATCACATACATGTACAGTATCATAACACTGAGTGTCAGGGACTGTAGCCTCACCTCTGCCCTCTAGTGACAGTGTCGGGATCTGCACCCCAGAAGCCTGATCACATACAGGATCTGATCGCTCACATTTTTGTGAATATTTTATTCTCTTTTTTAATGGTCAGCACTGAAGATACCAATAAGAAAAAGTATTAGCGCTCACAGACCTAAAAGGCAATAAAACCAAAAATAAACAAAGGATGAGCAAGTACACTCCTATTCGGTGGAGCGCTGCCCTGCTAAGTGTGTAATAGCAAAATCAGAATCCGATATCAAAATGGGTTAGCGCTGTAAAGTTCAGTCCTTTGTAAAAAAGAGATGACAATCTTTCAAGCTTCAGACAGATGTATACACGTAGCATTCACAGCTTCCGTAGCTAGGGCAGAGCTACGGAGCGGCGTAGCGTGTGAGGTCACCAGACGCGGCGGTCGTCAGTACACGCTCAGACTAGCGGTGGAGTTCGGAGCGGAGCTGCAGCGTGAGCGGGTCTTTTCGAACTGTCATGCCTGCAGCCGGTCAGCTCATATACCCACGCTCCTTGAGCCGCAATTAGTGGTTTTTGAAACATTGTTTTTATGAACCTGTGATTTTTTTAAATAAACGAGGGAAGCCTCCCCTATACTTCTACGCTATGTGAGGCGTTTTTCTTTGAGGTGCGCATATCAAGCCTGGATCTCAAGAGCCCAGCTGTTACTGCCGCAGTGGCTGAGGGGTGGCCTATACCCCTACTGCGCTGATTGGCCTGTCAGGCCGCATCTTCCGGTGAGTCTACCCACATTGGGAGGAAGCTGTGAATGCTATGTGTAGACATCTGCCTGAAGCTTCAAAGATTGTTATCTCTTTTTTTCACAAAGGACTGAACTTTAGAGCACTAACCCATTTTGATATCTGACCACTGAAGATACGATGAAGATACAATGTTAAGTAGTCAGTGTACAGTTGTATAACTGTGTAAATTTGCCATCCCATCAAAATAACTCAACACCCAGCCATTCATGTCTAAACCACTGGCAAAGTGAGTGCACCCCTAGGTGAAGAATGTCAACATTCTGCCCAATTAGACATTTTCCCTCCCTGGGGTCATGTGACTTGTTAGTGTTAAAAGGTCTCAGGTGTGAATGGAGAGCAGGTGTGTTACATTTGTGTTAGCATTCTCACACTCTCTCATACTTGTCACTGGAAGTTTAACATCATGGCAGAGAACTCTCTGAGGATCTTAAAGAGAACCTGAACTGAAGAATAAAAGTCAAAATAAACATACACGTCATACTTACCTCCTGTGTAGTAGGCCTGAAAGATAAATCGAATTTAAACCGAAATCGCGATCACCAAGATCACAATTTCGGAATCGTCAAAGCGGCAATTATCGCGATCACGTCATTTCCACACGAGGAAGTTTGAAGAAGTGGCGTCAAACTTCCCCAAAGTCAACGCCCGCAGCGTTGGACATACCTTCCGCAAAAGTCGAAACGCTGTCCGTCCTCTATCGCCGTCTGCCAGCTCTTGTGCCTTGGGTTCCTGTATGCCACATGACATACAGGAAGTATTCCGTGCATTAGAGCCTGCAGGACGCGAAGTGGATAGACGGGCATCGCTGGACTCCTGCTGGAAGGTATGTCCAGAACTGATGCAGCTTGGGGGACAGAGGAGGCACACAGAGACAGAGAGAAAGAGCAGGCACAGAGACACAAAGGGGGGAATAGAAAAACCCAGAGGAGGCATAAAGAGGCAAAGGGGGCACAAAGAGAGACAGGGGGAACAAACAGGCAAAAAGAGGGAACAAAGCTTGATTTTAAGGAAATCGTGTATCGAAATTGCAACTTCAGACTCAATTTAATTGTTTCCTAAAATCGTTCAGGCCTACTGTGTAGTCTACTCATCGTATATCTTTCTCCTCTCCTGTTTGTCCACTGTGATCAATAGAATTCTCTGTCCTCCATTTTGAATATAGCCATTACCCCATAACCGCTTACTGGTCAGCACACTACCTTGTTCATCAGTTGTCTTTTCAGTTATAACTGACAGCAACCGATATATTTCAGTTTTTTCAAACTCTTGTCAGAACTGGAAGGAATCGTTGTAAGAAAAAAATGGTGAGCTTCTGAGAGGAACCAACGGCGAAGTAAGTATGTAATATTCATTTGCAGATACGTCATGTGTTTATTTTAAGCCCCTTACACACGCTGATGATGTCATTACCATGGTCCTCACAGTTTGCTGTCTGTGAACCACGTTGCATTGTGGTAAATGTCACACAGTGAGTGACTCCTCAGGGGCTTGGTGAGTCACTGCGCGACAAAACCGATAGGGCGGAGCTTAGGAGTTTCAGAAATCGGGCCGCAGGGGAGTATTCCAACATGATAACCTCAAACTCAGCTCCAATACGACCACAGCCTTGCTAAAGAAACTGCGGGTAAAGGTTTTTATCTAAAGGTGCTGGACTGGCCAAGCATGTCTTCAGACCTAAACCCTACTGAGCATCTGTTCCTGTGGGGTATCCTCAAAGAGGAAGTGGCGGATAGCAAGGTCTCTAACATCCCCCAGCTTCATCATGGAGGAGTGGGAGAGGATTCCACTGGCAGCCTGTGACGCTCTAGCGATCTCCATGCTGTAAGGCAGTGCTGGGAAATAATGGTGTGCACACAAAATATTGGCACTTTGGGCAGAATTTTGACATTCTTCTCTTAGGGATGTTCTCACTCGGTTGCCATGGTTTAGACATTAGAGCTAATGGGAATCGTACAAAAAAAATAAATAAACCAGATCCTTAAAGCGGAACTGAAGTATCTTAAAAAAAGAAAAGTTTCACTTACCTGGGGCTTCTGCCAGCCCCCTGCACCCGACCTGTGCCCGCGAAGTTACCATACAATCCTCCGTTCCCTTGTCGCGGCTCGCTTTCACTTCACGCAGTTGGAGTGCACAGTGACTGCGCGTCCTCGTTCACGCTCCCATTGCCGGTAGCGTACTGCGCAGGTGCAGTAGATATTTCCTCATACTGTGCCCGTGCAGAACGCTCTTGGCTACGGGAACACATATGAGGATACGCGTGGCCAGGGCGCATTGAATGCCGACTTAAAAGTGAAGAAAAGTGAGTCGCGGCAGGCAGGGGAAGGGTGGATCGTTTGGAAATGGCGCGTGCACAGGTCGGCTGCAGGAGGCAGGCAAAAGCCCCATGTAAGTGAAACTTTTTTAGGGCACTGCAGTTCTGCTTTAAGGAGAGGGAAGGCTCTGGGTCCTATTGTGCCTTCCCTCTCCTCTTCCAGTCCCCTCGTTGCAGCGGCAGCTCCTACATTGGAATCCCCCGCCATGGGGGACTACGGAAGTCTTTGGAAGGCCGAGCCTCCCAAAATCAGGCGGCTTTATACTCCGCACGCGCCAGTGCGAGAGGGCGCTCGCAAGTGTTCAGTATGGTGCGGCCCGTCTTCGGGAACATCTCTGACAGCAGAGAGAGCAGTATTTTCCCATATTGGTAGAATACTGCTACCAGCGCTGGAACGGGGACCGTAATAAAAAGGTTTTTTTTTATTATTATTTACCCTCCCCCCTGGAAAGCCAATCAGTGTGAGCGGCATCAGCCTATGAGAGGCAATCATCTTTTCAGCCACACGAGAGGACAGTTCAGCGACAGGAGATCGCAGCGCTGTACAATGTAAATAAACGGTGGTATCGCCATCTAACAGTCTGCCGACAATGATCGCCGCTCTGTTACTCAAGCAGGGATGCGCGCACATCGGCATGTGCGTTCCCCGGCACTCCCTCCCCCACCCCCAGGACTTGACGCCTTTTGGTGTTAGGCGGTCCTGGAGGAGCCACCTTGCGGCCACAAGTGGTTAATGGTGTGTTGAGTTATTTTGACAGAAAATGTACACCCTTTTACAAGCTGTACACTGATTACTTTACAGTGAATCAATGTGTCAAATCTTCAGTGTTGTCCCATGAAAATATATAATAAAATATTTACAAAAACGTTAGAGGTACACACACCTGTGCAAGATACTTTATCTATACCAAACACTGAGTGTCTGGGACCGTGGCTTCTCCTCTGCCCTCTAGTGACAGTGTTGGGATCTGCACCTCAGAAGATTGGTCACATTCATGTACCATAGTTACAGATTACCCAGCAAGCTCCTGGTAAACCAGAACTTCCTGGATTGTGTAACAGGCTAAAAAGGACCAAAAAGCGTTCTTACTAAAAATGTTATGCAAAACAGAAGGTTGCCTTAAAACAAAAGGTATTTGTGATTATTCAGGTTAGAGTGAGCATATGATGTCTCCCACAATGGTCCCCCATACTTCAGCCCGAAAGCCTGGCCAAGTTGCGCTTCATCGCACATGCGTGGCCCAGCTAGGTGCACTTCCGACTCGCTCCCGCGGCTGGAAGCATTCTACACTTGCGCCTTAGTACTGCACAGGCACAGAATGCTCCCAGGGGCAGGCATGCGCCTGGCCAGGCTGCGCATGTGCGATGAAGCGCAACTTAGCCAGGCTTTCGGCCTGAATTATGGGGGACCAGAGCCAACCAGGGAGACTGCGAGGGACGAGCGGCCTTAAAGAGGCTTAAGGAAACCCCAGGTAAGTATGAAACCTGAGATGATTCTCATTTCAGGAACACTTTAAATGAGTTACCCTGGCCTCACCTCTGCTCTCTAGTGACAGTGCCGGGATCTGCACCTCAGAAGCCTGACCAGTGACCACATACCTGTACCATAACACTGACTATCATAGACCCTGGCCTCACCTCTGCTCTCTAGTGACAGTGCTGTGATCTGCATCCCAGAAGCCTGACCACATACATGTACCATAACACTGAGTGTCATAGACGGTGGCCTCTCTTCTGCTCTCTTCACAGCGGGAGCTGAAGGAACAGCTGCAGGCATTGCAGGAAAGCGCTAAGGGGCACACAGAAGCTCTGCTGCTACTGAAGCGCCAACTGGCAGAGACCAAGGTAAGAAAGCCTGGGGCTGTAAACAAGAGGTGCTGCAGCAGCTGTTTCTCTCTGTATGCAGGTGTCGCACACAATGCAGTTCATGTAACTGCAGCAATGTCCAGAGTGACAGTTCAGAGTTTATCTACTAAATGGAGCAAGGATTCTGATTAGTAGTTGTAGGAAACTATTCACCTCACTTGTATTTGTATCTGTCTTGTTAACTCATATACACACTAAATGAACACGTCCTAATCCCTGCCAGGTGCCACACCTCGTACAATGCTTAATCATCCTAATGCTCTAAAGTGCAACACACTGCACCCCGCCCCTCACCACTGCATTTATGTACAGTATAGGCTGGTACTCAATGCCTGTACTGATAGTAAACTAGCTGCAGTGTGTGCTGATCTCTGCTGCCTCAGTATGTACAGTATAAGCTGTTACCCTGTGCATGTACTGATAGTAAAGTAGCTGCAGTATGTGCTGATCTCTGCTGCCTCCAGTATACATATTATAAGCTGTTACTGTGTGCCTCGACTGATAGTAATCTAGCTGCAGCATGTGCTGATCTCTGCTACCTCCAGTATGTACAGTATAAGCTGTTACCCTGTGCATGTACTGATAGTAAAGTAGCTGCAGTATGTGCTGATCTCTGCTGCCTCCAGTATACATATTATAAGCTGTTACTTTGTGCCTCTACTGATAGTAATCTAGCTGCAGCATGTGCTGATCTCTGCTACCTCCAGTATGTACAGTATAAGCTGTTACCCTGTGCATGTACTGATAGTAAACTAGCTGCAGTGTGCTGATCTCTGCTACCTCCAGCGTGTACGGTATAAGCTGTTACTCTGTGCCTGTACTGATAGTAAACTAGCTGCAGTGTGTGCTGATCTCTGCTACCTCCAGTATGTACAGTATAAGCTGTTACCCTGTGCATGTACTGATAGTAAACTAGCAGCAGTGTGTGCTGATCTCTGCTGCTTCCAGTATGTACAGTATAAGCTGTTACTCTGTGCCTGTACTGATAGTAAACTAGCTGCAACATGTGCTGATCTCTGCTGCCTCCAGTATGTACAGTATAAGCTGTTACCCTGTGCATGTACTGATAGTAAACTAGCAGCAGTATGTGCTGATCTCTGTTACCTCCAGTATGTACAGAATAAGCTGTTACTCTGTGCCTGTACTGATAGTAAACTAGCTGCAGTGTGTGCTGATCTCTGCTACCTCCAGTATGTACAGTATAAGCTGTTACCCTGTGCATGTACTGATAGTAAACTAGCAGCAGTATGTGCTGATCTCTGCTGCCTCCAGTATACACAGTATAAGCTGTTACTGTGTGCCTGTACTAATAGTAAACTAGCTGCAGTGTGTGCTGATCTCTGCTACCTCCAGTATACGCTGTTACTGTGTGCCTGTACTGATAGTAAACTAGCTGCAGTGTGTGCTGATCTCTGCTACCTCCAGTATACACAGTATAAGCTGTTACTGTGTGCCTGTACTGATAGTAAACTAGCTGCAGTGTGTGCTGATCTCTGCTACCTCCAGTATGTACAGTATAAGCTGTTACTGTGTGCCTGTACTGATAGTGGACTAGTTGCAGTGTGTGCTGATCTCTGCTACCTCCAGAATGCACAGTATAAGCTGTTACTCTGTGCCTGCACTGATAGTAAACTAGCTGCAGTGTGTGCTGATCTCTGCTACCTCTAGAATGCACAGTATAAGCTGTTACTGTGTGCCTGTACTGATAGTAAACTAGCTGCAGTGTGTGCTGATCTCTGCTACCTCCAGTATGTACAGTATAAGCTGTTACTGTGTGCCTGTACTGATAGTGGACTAGTTGCAGTGTGTGCTGATCTCTGTTACCTCCAGAATGCACAGTATAAGCTGTTACTCTGTGCCTGCACTGATAGTAAACTAGCTGCAACCTGTGCTGTAAAGTTCTACATTTTTCCACAGATCCTTTGACATTTCTTTTGCTTTGCCCATGACTTAGAATCCCCAAAACATCAGTGCCTCACTGAATGAAACATGCAAGGGTCTGTCAGGAGTCCAGAAACTCAATAAGATCACAGGTGAAGATGGTTACCTTTACTAGCCATTAAAACCTGTTTGTGTCAGGTTGTGTGCATGTTATCAGGCTAAATCACCAGGGTATGTAAACTTTTGATCGGGGACATTTGGGTAGTTTGTGTAGTGATTATGATGTAAAAAGAGTAAACACAGTTGTTTGACAATTAATGGCTTCAGCCAACCACTAACCATGAGTGAAAGAAACGTTTTTGTGTTATCAGTTGTGGTTAAGAAATCATAAATTCTGCCAGGCTATGTAAACTTAAGCGCATGTTTACACAGTGTGAAAGAAATGCCATGGTTTTATAAGGCAGGTAAATCTGTAATGGCACAAACAACGGCAAAACATTTGTAAAGCGTTTTGTTCCCATAGGATCCAAAGTACATTCGTTGGTCTCGGATCAATACATAGTGATTTGTTCCAGGGGAAGTTATGCGATCATAAATACAAGACTAAACAGGTGGCTTTTCAGCCTACAGGGTTGGAACTGTCTAGACTTGGTGTGGCAAGGAGTTCCAAAGGGTAGGAGCAGCATGGCAGGTTGACAGAAATGTTGCATTACTGATCACAGCAGCATTGTTTTATATATATAACCTGATATGGTATAGTATATACTGTACACTGAATGTACAGGCTGGTGTTGGACTGCAGCAATCCTTGCCCTGAAACCAGCATACAAAAAGACATTGGGCTCTATTCACAAAGCATTACCGCATTCGGTAATGCTGAAAACAGCTGATTCTACCCATCACCTTCTGAAGTTACAATTCACTAAACCTGCTACTGCACACAAAATTACAGTTCCCGACTAGTGCGGTAACTTACCGCCTTCTGTGCTAATTACCTCAGGAAATGTCAATTAATGTCAATTCACAAATATTCCCGCACTTCATTTACCGGCCAAAAGTGTCGGCAAATTTTCGCCAGCCCACAGCAGACGATAACCTGCTCTCCACATGCTGTCTCTGTGCGGTAGAAGAGCTCCCCCTGGTGGCTGCAGCACTTCTAAAGGGAAGATGTACTCACACAAACACAGCTCCCTGCCTGCAGCCCTGAGGGCTTAGTGAATTGAGGCATGTTTGTTCGGTAAACTACCAAACTTCTGCCTCATAGGGGAAAAGTTTAGTGAATTTGGAAAAAAGTGTAAAATACCGCATGAGGTATTTTACCTCCAATTTTTTTTTTACCACACTGCTTATTGTGAATAGAGCCCATTGGCGTACTTGTTCTTGGTCCCAGGATTAGTGGGGCAAATTAATTAATTAGGCAGATTTGAAAACACGTCAGTTTGGGCAGGGCTGTGGAGTCGGAGCAATTTTGGGTACCTGGAGTCGGAGTCGGTGGTTTCAAGAAGATGAGGAGTTGGAGTCAGATTATTTTTGTACCGACTCCACAGCCCTGGGTTTGGGGAGGATGGTTACGGTTGGGAAGGTGAGGTCAGGCGGTATGTATGTAGCCATGTGTGACTATCCGTCTCCACTCTTCAGTCCTCAGCCAAGGGCCTGCGTGCGACCATCAGTGAGGCCTTTGAACACCTTCACCGGCTGCTCCGGGAGAGACAGAAGGCCATGCTGGAGGAGCTAGAGTCAGATACGGCCCGCACCCTCACCGACATTGAGCACAAGGTCCAGCGCTACAGCCAGCAGCTCCGCAAGGTGCAAGAGGGAGTGCAGATTCTGCAAGAGCGCCTGGGGGAGAGCGATAAACACAACTTCCTGGCGGGAATCTCCTCGCTATCCGAGAGGTAACTGAGAAAGCCCCATCTGGTCTGTCCTCCATCTGAGGAACACCGTCCTGTCTGTCTTCCATCTGGGGAGTCCCTGTCCTGGAGGAGAGAGGCAAGCTAGTTGAGTGCCTAGCTTGTTGGGGAAGGGGGAGGAGTTGCTTTGCATTGGCACATGGGTGGCTGTTGTGGTGGGAGATTATGCTGCAGAAAGAGGAATATACCATGTAGGGAGGGGCAGTGCCCGGCTTGTTGGGGGAGGGGGTTGCTGTGTCTTGGCACTTGGGTGGTTGTTGTGTCTGTAGTTTATTTTGCAGATAGAGGAACATGCCATGTAGGGAGGGGCAGTGCCTAGTTTGTTGTTGGGGGAGGGGGTTGCTGTGTCTTGGCACATGGGTGGCTGTTGTGGTGGGAGATTATGTTGCACATAGAGGAACCTGCCATGTAGGGAGGGGCAGTGCCTAGTTTGTTGTTGGGGGAGGGGGTTGCTGTGTCTTGGCACATGGGTGGCTGTTGTGGTGGGAGATTATATTGCACATAGAGGAACCTGCCATGTAGGGAGGGGCAGTGCCTAGTTTGTTGTTGGGGGAGGGGGTTGCTGTGTCTTGGCACATGGGTGGCTGTTGTGGTGGGAGATTATGTTGCACATAGAGGAACCTGCCATGTAGGGAGGGGCAGTGCCTAGTTTGTTGTTGGGGGAGGGGGTTGCTGTGTCTTGGCACATGGGTGGCTGTTGTGGTGGGAGATTATGTTGCACATAGAGGAACCTGCCATGTAGGGAGGGGCAGTGCCTAGTTTGTTGTTGGGGGAGGGGGTTGCTGTGTCTTGGCACATGGGTGGCTGTTGTGGTGGGAGATTATGTTGCACATAGAGGAACCTGCCATGTAGGGAGGGGCAGTGCCTAGTTTGTTGTTGGGGGAGGGGGTTGCTGTGTCTTGGCACATGGGTGGCTGTTGTGGTGGGAGATTATGTTGCACATAGAGGAACCTGCCATGTAGGGAGGGGCAGTGCCTAGTTTGTTGTTGGGGGAGGGGGTTGCTGTGTCTTGGCACATGGGTGGCTGTTGTGGTGGGAGATTATGTTGCACATAGAGGAACCTGCCATGTAGGGAGGGGCAGTGCCTAGTTTGTTGTTGGGGGAGGGGGTTGCTGTGTCTTGGCACATGGGTGGCTGTTGTGGTGGGAGATTATGTTGCACATAGAGGAACCTGCCATGTAGGGAGGGGCAGTGCCTAGTTTGTTGTTGAGGGAGGGGTTGCTGTGTCTTGGCACATGGGTGGCTGTTGTGGTGGGAGTTTCAGACAGCAGATCTGGTCGGGGCTTGGGGGGGCATCTTTATATCGGTCCCCATCTTCCTTGTGATAAACGTGGCTTCTATCTGTCTTCCAGGCTGAAGGGGAAAATCCACGAAACTAACCTGACCTATGAAGATTTCCCGACCTCCAAGTACATGGGGCCGCTACAGTACACCATCTGGAAGTCCCTCTTCCAGGACATTCACCCAGGTAACGGATGCTCACCAATATTTCACACTCCATCCCCTTCTCCCTCACACTTCCCACCATCATCCTCCCAGTGTCTCCTCCCTTCATTTTCCCAGTGATCCTCCCTATCTCCCTCCCTTCTCCCATGCTTCTTTCCCAATCCTCCCGCCTCTCCACACTCATTCCTTCCCTCCATCTCCTCCCCCCAAACGAAAGGCCCCTCTTTCCATCCCCTTTCCCCCAGTGCCTCCTTCTCTTCTCCCGTGCTTCCTTCCCCTATCCTCCCACCTCTCCACACTCATTCCTTCCTTCCCTCCACCCCCATCCTAAAGGCCCCTGTTTCCACCCCCTTTCTCCTCGCGCCACGTCTCCTTCTCCCTCCCTCCTCCCTTTTTCCCCCATACTCCCGCCTCTTCACCCTCTTTGTTTCCCTCATTCCTCCATCCCCTCCTGCCTCTTTTCCACCCCTCCCGCCTCTTTTTCCACCCCTTCTCCCCGTGCCTCGTCCCCTTCTCCCACCCTCCTTATGCTGCCTCCCTTTTTTCTCCATCCTCTCGCCTTGCCCCCCTTTTTTTTCCCTCATTCCTCCATCTGGTCCCCCATCCTCGCACCTCTCTCTTTCAACCCCCCTCTCCCCAGTGCATTCTCCCCTTCTCTCCCTCCTCCCCTTGCCTCCTCCTCTTCTTGCCCTTCCTCCCCTCTCAATCACATCTGTTGCTAGTGAAATCTATTGCCGGTATTGACTCCTGTGCTGTAGCTTTTGTGTCACAAACTGGCAGATGTGCGCTCAGCTGTCCCCCTCCCCTCCCTCAGGGCAGCGCAGACAGAGGTGTGGGGAGGATCGGCCATCATACTCTGACAGGTGACAGCAGATTCCTGTACTGAGTGGTTTTTCCACTTACTGCCGTTGGGCGGATGTGATAGTTGTTGGGCGAGGTGCTGGGTGTAGCGGGGAGTTACGTGGAGAGGTCGGAACCCCAGTATGATTTATATATAATGTTACCTCTCATCTTACATTACTCCCAAATGGCAAGCAGAAATAAATTTCACTTCATTATAACATTGACAGAATAATGTGCAGGGCTTCCCTTAATCATAATTTCCCTGCTCCTGTAATTGTCTCACAGCTTCTGCGGACATCCTGTCATCAGCATGCGGCTCATGTATTTATTGCATTGGTAGATTCATTCTTTATTAAAATCCTGCCTGGAAAAAGGTATGTAGGGATGTAGTGCTTCTCTCTGCAGTTCTGGGCTGATCACTATGGTGTAATTCTAGTCATATGGTTGCACTGGCATCCACAGTATCCTTGCAGTGTGCAGCTTCAATGGTCGCTATAGAAGGAAACCCCTCCCCTGCAGTGAAGCTGAGGACAGCTGGCTGCTGGGGATGCCTGAAATTTTACCTCAGCCTACAACTGTTGAGAAATGTGGGAAGTGTGTTCAGCATGGCTGCCAGGAAATTATGTTACAACTCTGTAATAATCATGGTTGCCTGCAGCGTGGTTGGTAGGAAGTGATGTCACACCTCTGTAATAATCATGGTTGCCTGCATCGTGGTTGGTAGGAAGTGATGTCACACCTCTGTAATAATCATGGTTGCCTGCAGCGTGGTTGGTAGGAAGTGATGTCACACCTCTAATAATCATGGTTGCCTGCAGCGTGGTTGGTAGGAAGTGATGTCACACCTCTGTAATAATCATGGTTGCCTGCATCGTGGTTGGTAGGAAGTGATGTCACACCTCTAATAATCATGGTTGCCTGCATCGTGGTTGGTAGGAAGTGATGTCACACCTCTGTAATAATCACGGTTGCCTGCATCGTGGTTGGTAGGAAGTGATGTCACACCTCTAATAATCATGGTTGCCTGCAGCGTGGTTGGTAGGAAGTGATGTCACACTTCTGTAATAATCATGGTTGCCTGCATCGTGGTTGGTAGGAAGTGATGTCACACCTCTAATAATCATGGTTGCCTGCATCGTGGTTGGTAGGAAGTGATGTCACACCTCTGTAATAATCACGGTTGCCTGCATCGTGGTTGGTAGGAAGTGATGTCACACCTCTAATAATCATGGTTGCCTGCAGCGTGGTTGGTAGGAAGTGATGTCACACTTCTGTAATAATCATGGTTGCCTGCATCGTGGTTGGTAGGAAGTGATGTCACACCTCTGTAATAATCATGGTTGCCTGCATCGTGGTTGGTAGGAAGTGATGTCACACCTCTAATAATCATGTTTGCCTGCAGTGTGGTTGGTATGAAGTGATGTCACATCTCTGTAATAATCATGATTGTCTCTGGAGTGAAGCAATATTCTCCCCAGGGCTGTTTTTTTGCTACAATAGAGCCCCCGGGCAAAAATAACCCAGGGGTCCCTCTGACTGACCAATTCCCCTACCCCTTGGCATACCTGCCCTCACCTTCCCTGAAGAAGTATTATAGGCTCTTTTGCGAATGCCAAATGAGGCGCCTCCAGAATGCAGTTTTAGGCGTAGTTGAGCTTTTAAAGCACACTTGAAGTGAGCGAGATATCAAGGCTGACATACTTACAGTATTTCCATTTAAACAATGCACTTTGCCTGGCTGTCCTGCTGATCCTCTACCTCTAATACTTTTAGCCATAGACCCTGAACAAGCATGCAGCAGATCAGATGCTCTGACTGAAGTGTGACTGGATTGTTTCTGGCTGCATGCTTGTTTCAGGTGTGTGATTCAGACACTACTGCAGCCAGATAGATTAGCAGGACAGCCAGGCAACTGGTATTGGTTAAAAGGAACTAAATATGGCAGCCTCTATATCCCACACTTCAAGTGTCCTTTAAAGAGAAACCGTAACCAAGAATTGAACTATATCCCAATCAGTAGCCGATACTCCCTTTCCCATGAGAAATCGTTTCCTTTTCTCAAACAGATCATCAGGGAGGTCTGTATGGCTAATATTGTGGTGAAACCCCTCCCACAGTGTGATGTCAGGAGTCAGGACCATGGTCCTGACAGTTTCCTGTCTGTGAACCTAATTGCATTTTGGGAAATCGCTGTTTACAGCTGTTTCCAAGTGCCAAAAAAGCAAGCAGCATCTCCTTCCACTGACATCACCTGCCAGCAGTAAAAATGTCACCATGTGATAAATGTCAGAATGTAAATCGGGGAGAGGAAAGCTTTTACAATGGGCAAACACTGACTAAATAATTTATACATAATTATTGTAAAAAATGAAGCACTTTTTTAATTTAATTATTTTCACTGGAGTTCCTCTTTAAGTCCCATTTCCAGAATGTGAATTATGCCTGTATACCCTTCCTCCACTCCAGCTTCAGGGTTATATGACGAAGCAGGTGGTTTTGGCACACTGCGCTCAGCCACGAGTGCTGAAACTAGGCGCCCCATTGCAGTAATGATATACTGCGCGGGGTGCGTAAGGGTAATTCAGGGAGAGCACCAGACCTTGGATTACACCTTCCTCCAAGTTTCGATGACAAAGGGGCAACAGTATTTTACTCCGCCAGGTATTTCAGCGGCAGCAGGGTGAGCCATCAGTCAGCTCACCCTGCGCCCAGCTCACCGGCAGTGTACACATACGTACGCTTATATGATCCCACTCTCGGGGCAGACCACTCCCTCAACTCTTCTCCCGACACTCTCTGCTCCAGATCTGAAGACCTCCTGTGTTCCTGCATTACTGCCCACACCCACTGCTTGATTTGCTGGGGAGATGTCCACGGAGTAGCAGCCATGCTTCTCCACCAATCGGCAGCAAAGGGAGGGGCTTACTGTTACAAGTGCCACATCCTCTCCCACATGTCACCACCAGAGGCCAGGCTGCTGTAGCAGTGTGGTGCCCCGCCCCTAGATGGGACCCCAACAGTGACCTCATAGCTAGAGGGTTGTGCTGTCCCAGGGAGTATAGGGAAGGTTGGGAGAGGGAGGATCACCTAAAGGATACCCGAGGTGACATGTGACATGATGAGATAGACATGTGTATGTACAGTGCCAAGCACACAAATAACTATTCTGTGCTCCTTTTTTTCTTTCTCTGCCTAAGTTAAAAATAAGGTATGCAAGTGACAATTTCTGTCCGGGTCGGGACCAGGTCAGACTATAACGTAACCCTTATTGATAAGGAATTACAGCCATATAACACTTTCCTGGCAGTAAATGGCTTCTGAGAGTAGGAACGAGATAAAAAGGATCAATAGTTCACAGATTTTAGCTCTGGCTTACTTTAATGAATGTGTTATTGAGAAGAGGCCATGAAACAGTAAAAACTTTAAAAAGTAGATTTACATATAAAATAAAACTGTGGGATACCTTAAAAAGTCATTTTAGAAGAAGGAGGATAGATACAATTGTTTATCTCATTAGTTAATTTTCACCTTGGATGTCCTTTAACATACGTTAGCAGGGATGGGAGAAAGAAGAGCTAAAAGAAAAAAAAATTAAACTGGAGATGGTGTTTGTTAGTAATCGGGTAACACAAGTAGGTTGCATTGTCCACTAATGCTGACATTATAATATCCTGCATCTCCCTCATCCTGTCTTCTCCTCTCTCCTCAGTGCCAGCTGCTCTAACCCTAGACCCGGTGACAGCACACCAGCGTCTGATCCTCTCCGACGATTGTACCATTGTGGCCTACGGGAATTTGCACCCTCAACCGCTGCAGGACTCGCCAAAGCGATTTGACGTGGAGGTGTCGGTGCTGGGGTCGCAGGTCTTTGATGGAGGAGTACATTACTGGGAGGTGGTGGTCTCCGATAAAACGCAGTGGATGATTGGACTGGCCCATGAAGCCGTGAGCCGCAAGGGCAGCATCCAAATCCAGCCGGGAAAAGGTTTCTACTGCATCGTGATGCATGATGGGAACCGATACAGTGCCTGCACCGAGCCCTGGACACGACTTAACGTGAGGAGCAAACTAGAGAAGGTTGGGGTCTACTTGGACTATGACAAGGGGCTACTCATCTTCTACAATGCAGATGATATGTCCTGGCTCTACACCTTCCGTGAGAAGTTCCCAGGTAGACTTTGCTCCTACTTCAGTCCGGGGCAGAGTCACGCCAACGGGAAGAATGTACAACCTCTACGTATTAATACCGTGCGAATATAGTCATCCCCAAATCCCCCTCGCTGCTGCCTCTTTGGGTGGAGGAAGGGATGGCACAGTCTCTAGATATAAAAAATTGGACGATAATATTGTAACTGGACCAATGAGACACTGAGGATAGTCCTCCCACATGCAGCTCCGAGGCCTCATCGTCTGATTTCATCTGACATTTAGATATCACAGAGGACAGAACTGAGTCCCACCAGGTGTGAAAAGACAATGTTTTGCCGTGGACATCTTCTGTTTCTCCTCTATGTAGACGAACCACACCTAAATAGAATGAAGCTGCTTGCTGCAGGGAATTCTGGGAAACATTACTCAGATTTTGTGATTTCTTCACGTGTCTCGAGACATCCTTCTGTAACAATTGTGGAAGTATTGTGGTAACACAAGGGCTCATCTTCTGTATCGGAGACATTTAGCGTCAGGTTACATAACGGGCGTACATTATGCTACTGAAACTCCAGCCAACCAACGAGGGGTGACCCAGCGTACTGTCAGTCTCCGGATCTGCTGACCCAGTGGACTGTCCGTCTCCGTGGATTTGCTGACATCGGCATGATCTCGCAATTCACTGAGTCAGTGGACCGTCCATCTACAGATCTGCAAAGATGAAATTTATTTATAGACAGATGTAGCTGCAGAATAGATTTGGCTGGGGTAGTTCTACCTTGGTGGGAAAACGGGAGACAATTGCCGTAATCTTGCGATTCGCTGACCCAGCGGAACGGCTGTCTCCAGATCAAGCGCTGTAATAACAGAGCAGGTGATTTAGGCACAGACGGCGCCACCATAGACCGTAATAGGAATTACAGTCATAGCAGCGCACAGTGAGTAATGGTGCCGTCAGAAGACGGAGCTGAAGTTACTTTTAAAACACTGTAATTCGGCCTCCAGCTATAGCTGGCAGCCAAATTACATCATTCCCCACTATCCACGTGGACCTGGATAGGGAATAGTACTTAACTCCACCAGGACTTGTGCAGCAGCAGGATAAGCCATATACCGGCTGTATCCTGCACCCAAGTCTCCCCGTGGACCGGCTGTCTCCAGATCTGACATTGCCATGATCTCGCTATTCGCTGACCCAGTGGACTGCCTGTCTCCAGAAACATCACCGTGATCTTGCGATTCGCTGACTTAGCGGACCAGCCGTCTCTGGATCTTCAGACATCACCGTGATCTCGCGATTCGCTGACCCAGTGGACCGGCCATCTCTGGATCTGCAGACATGGCTGTGATGTAGCGATTCGCTGACCCAGTGGATCGGCTGTCTCCAGATTGCAGACATTGCCGTGATCCTGCAATTTGATGACCCAGCGGACTGTCCGTCTCTGGATCTACAGACATCACTGCGATTCGCTGACCCATCTAACCAGCCGCCTCCGGATCTGCAGACATCGCCATGATCTCGCGGTACACTGACCCAGCCAACCGTCCGTATCTGCAGACATCACTGTGATCTCGCAATTTGCTGACCCAGCATGCCGGCCGTCTCCGGATTTGCAGACATCGCCGTGATCTTGCGATTTGCTGAGCAGCCGACAGTCTGTCTCTAGATCTGCAGACATCACCGTGATCTTGCGATTCGCTGACCCATCGGACCGGCCAACTCCAGATCTGCTGACGTAATTTCACAATTCGCTGATACTGAGGACAGTACATTGTGGTGGAAGACATGAGGGTGATATTTCTCTGTTGGTGTCATCTGACTTTCTATACATGAATTCTATATATTCTCCTCCATACTGCGGACACTACCTCCCATCTATAGAATACTGTAACCCAAAAATGATATTGTTCTTCTGGTTGGACTAACACAAAAACCAGCACCCTTCCATCTGTTGTTAACCAGAATAATCAAGCAAATGTGCAAATAAACGCCTTCGCCTTTCTTCTGCTGTCCTCTAAGACTTTGTGACACAAAACACTGGTGCACAGAGGGGCATGGAGGTGCTAAGTGTTCCAAACTGCATACAATTTGCATTATATTTGCATGCAAAACTGAGCAATTAGTATCTCATTGAGGCCTGGTTCATCTTGCAGTCAAAAGCGTCGGATCAACGGGCATATTCACAGATCATAGGTTAAAGGACACCTGAGATGAGAGGCATATGAAGGCTGCCTTATTGATTTCCTTTTAAACAATACCAGTTTATGTATGTTCTAAGGATAAGCGCTACAGTAGGATGTTCGTATACACTGTAATACTTAGTGGTTCTAAAGGTTGCACAGAAACCACTTAAAGGACTTCCGAGGCCAAATGTTTAAAAAAAACATAAAAAAAGTTATATACCTGTATAACTTTGTAGGACATGGAGGACGCCGTCCGCGCCCTCCGTGCCCTCCCGCTGGGTCCCCGCCGCTCATAGCCCCCCCCCGGACGGCTCCCGACCCCACGGCCAGGGTCAGGCTCTCTGCCTGTATAAAGATGGCCGCCGGCCCTGGGCGCGCAGCTCCGGGGCCAGTCCTCCGATCCACGCATCCTGTTGGCCGTGGGGTCGGGAGCCGTCCGGGGGGCTATGAGCGGCGGGGACTCGGCGGAACGGCACGGAGGGCGCGGACGGCATCCTCCGTGTCCTACAAAGTTACACAGGTATATAACTTTTTTTTATGTTTTTTTTTAAACATTTGGCCTCGGAAGTCCTTTAACAAATATAGTTCACGCTATTAAAATTTGTTAGTCTCTAATGTTTGTATGCGCTCCAAAAAGGTGTCAGCTCCACTTCACATGTATTCACTCGTCATGTATGACAGCTGCAGTACACATTAGATGGTATCACACTCGTCCGACTGACCACTGTTAGATTGGTCGCAACTCACTCGTGTGATATCCTGCACCGCCTGTGCCCTTTGCTCAGAGGCGGCCTTAGAGTATGCGGGGCCTGGGGCGGGTGTCATATGCGGGGCCTAGCGACACACAGATATGCTGTAGATACACACACACACACACACACACACACACACACACACACACACACGATCAGGGGCGTAGCTAGGAAGGACTGGACCCCCCCACATCCTACAAATTGGATAGGCAGAAGGCAAAGATAAAGAATGGAGAAATAAAAAAATAGGGGAGAGATATGGATGAGAACAGAAGCAGTAGAGAAAGAGGGTGGGGTGTCAATATGACCTAAATTGTTAGTCTTTTAACGTAATGACTTAGCTATACTGCATCATCCTGCTAGCGCTGCATTACTCACGGACAATCAAACTTTCAGTCTTTGAAACAGCGGATTACCTGCTGGTTTTGGAGACATGCGC
The DNA here is from genome assembly GCF_040937935.1 of Hyperolius riggenbachi. Taxonomy (NCBI): domain Eukaryota; kingdom Metazoa; phylum Chordata; class Amphibia; order Anura; family Hyperoliidae; genus Hyperolius; species Hyperolius riggenbachi. The sequence goes on along the minus strand of NC_090651.1, from coordinate 349,279,597 downwards.
AGGTGGCACCTGATTTTGGGTACATGTGCATGTGTCATAAAACCAGCTGAAAATCTGCTGTTTCAGAGACTGAAGATTGGACTGCACCATTACTTTAGTACTGCAGCAAGCGATAGCACAGACAGGAGGAGGTGGAACATCACTCACCTCCTTCTGCCTCTGCTATTGCTTGCAGCTGTACTTAAAATAAAGGTGCAGTCCAAATGGAGAATGGTGCAGTGGGTTTGGAGGCTTCTGCTGCTGCTTCTGGGCTGGGCATCACCACACTATTATAGGACAAATGTCTATGAAATCAGCTAGTTGTTTTTCAGAGACTGAAAGTTCTATTGTGCATGCGTGACGCAATATGGTTAAAGACACACACACCACATTTATATTGCACTTTTCTCCTGGTGGGCTCAAAGCATCAGAGCTGCAGCCACCAGGGCATGCTCTATAGACAGTAGCAGTGTTATGGAGTCTTGCCCAAAGGCTCCTTACTGAATAGGTGCTGGCTTACTGAACAGGCAGAGCCGAGATTTGAACCCAGGTCTCCTGAGGCAGAGCTCTTAACCATTACACTATCCAGCCACTGCAAGACATTAAATAAATACTTAAGTCTGAAAAAAATGATTTTAACTTACCTTCTTGCAGCCCCCTAGCTGATCCCCTCTGGCCAGCAGCGGCAACCCCCATAAAGCTGACATCTTGCAGCAAATTGATAGCTACTGCACATGTGCAGCCCCGAGCAATGCGCACCTTGATCACGCTCCTGCAATTGTCATGTACTGTGCAGAGCTCCTGGCAGTGAGCGTGCGGTCAGGGTGTGCGTAGCTTGGGACCGCACTATGCACAGTAGCTGGCAACTCGCAGTGACGGACCAGCTTTGCGTGGGTCGCTGCTGCTGGCCAGAGGGGATCAGGAGGGGATGTTGTAGGCACAGGAGAACTCCAGGGGGCTGCAGGTAAGTTAAAAATCATTTTTTTCAGACGTAAAAATATTCCTTTAAGTAGATACTAACAATTAAGGGCATACTGACACCACAGGGGCAGTGAAAGGGAGTACTGGTGCAAAGCAAAGGCGGGGAGGAAGGGCACCCAGAGAAAATGGTAAAGAGAGGTGCAGGAACAGAAATGTGGGAAGCAACACACCGCATAAAAAAGTGAAAAAGCAGGGGAGAGGCAGAAAGGCAGCAGAATAAAGTACTGGCTTAGCACCTGAAGAGCAAATCTTCATAATAAAACAGCCAGGACATTGCAGCTGAGAGGTATCTCTCCAGTGTGCAGAGACTTTCTGCCGTCTACCCCTATAGCACCACATCAGTAGCTTCTTCCAGCACAGCATCATAGTGCTATCTGCAGCAATACTGATCCAGATCTCACCTCCTCCATCAGGCTGACACAAGCATGTGATGTTCTCCAGAGGAGTTAGCACACAGGAGGGACTGGGAACAGAGTACAGCGCAGGGGTGAGCAGCTCACTGTGCTTACAAGTGGATTGTATGCCCTGCTCTCCCCCTTGTTTAGCTTTGTATGTAATTTGAGTAACTCCTTTCAGTGAAGTGTATCTGTCCCGGGCTGTGGATGGCAGGAGGAGGGGGGCTGTGGATGGCAGGAGGAGGGCATGCTGGGTGCCTGTACATCCTGCTACTTGTGGCTGGTGAGTTCAGCTGCCTCTCCTCGGGAGAACACCAGAGGCTTGTGTCAGCCTAATGAGTGGACAGGATCAGATCCCATGTCATGCTCATCATGGAATCCCCTGCTGCATGAAGAGCTCACAGTCGTCAGAGCAGGTTGTTGTGGGCTGCAGTGATAGAGAGGGGGAGGGAGGATCCTGGCCAACGGGCAATAAAGGGAGGAGGGACAAAGTTTGGGCTGAAGTTACCTGGCTACAGATGGTAGGGATGAGAGGCAGACATCGTGGAGCCTGTCAGCTGAGCGGCAGGCACTTCTTTAAAATATTGTCCCTCCCTCCTCTATGATTGGCTGGCCAAAGCAGCTCCAGCATTGGCTAATGCGAAGCTGCTGCTGCTGTTATTGGCCAGTTTTCTCCTGCTTGCATCTCCGTGACTAGATACTGTCACAGAGACATCCGAGGCCCCTGCAGAGGATGCGGGGCCTCCTTCAGATGCGGGGCCTGGGGCGACCGCCCCAGTGCCCCCCCCCCAAAGGCCGGTGCTCCAACACTTTATCCTACACGTCGAAATAACCTACATCCCATAGACTTTTACTATCCCTTCCCCTCCCCCAACCCTAACCCCTAACCCTCCTGCTATACGTTTGATAGTGGATGTAGGCAAATTCGACGTGTAGGTTATCACGTCGGAACACCGGCTCTGCCTTTGCTGCTCCAGTCAAGGTGCTTGTTCTTCCAATCAGGGTGCTGATGGCTCTTGATGTTAGATGTACCTCAGGATGATAAACCATATAGTGCAAATCCGTGGATAAAAGTGAAGCTTTATTAAAAAAATGCACTCACAATTCCTTTGGGTATAACAGCGCACAGAGTTTGTGAACGAGCTCTTCCCCGTGCCCCTGATGAGTCACGCTCTGTGACCAAACGCGTCGGGTGGAGCCTATTGGACTGTCGGGAACTGCCGGATCGTTACAGACACGGAGGGGAAACTAGCGGCGGTGAAGTGGTGCGACCTGTGAGCCTGACCGGGAGGCACGGGGGAGACCCCGTTCACAAACTCTGTGTGCTGTTATACCCAAAGGAATTGTGAGTGCATTTTTTTAATAAAGCTTCACTTTTATCCACGGATTTGCACTATATGATTTATCATCCTGAGGTACATCTAACATCAAGAGCCATCAGCACCCTGATTGGAAGAACAAGCACCTTGACTGGAGCAGCAAAGGGCACAGGCGGTGCAGGATATCACACGAGTGAGTTGCGACCAATCTAACAGTGGTCAATCGGACGGGGGGAGTGTGATACCGTCTAATGTGTACTGCAGCTGTCATACATGACGAGTGAATACATGTGAATTTATTTGAAGTGGAGTGCTACCCATTACTTTTAAAACAATACCAGTTGCCTGGCTATCCTGCTGATCTCTTTGGCTGCAGTAGTGTCTGAAGCACACACCTGAAACATGTATGTGGCGACTGTTGTCAGTCTTCAGTCAGAAACATCTGATCTGCATGCTAAATGCTTGTACACGCGAGCAACTTTTTTGCACGACCAATCAGACTACATTACCGATATGATGCGGTATGATTCTTTCCGGATTTTGGGTCTAAAAGCGGTACAATTTTTTTGCACCCTTTCAGAACCTAAAACCTGGAAAAATCATGCTGCAAGGGAGATCTGCAGCTGCCCAGCAATCTCTCACCTTTCTGGCTCCAGTGCTGCAGTTATGCCTCCCTCCTCCGGGTGGTGCTGCAACTCTAAAGTGAAATTGCTGGCTGTCGTCATGCCGACAATCTCACCAGGAAGCAGAGCCTTGGAGGAGAGGAAGAAGAATGGAGGCCGACGTCGGGATCCCCCGGGAGGTATGTAATAACTCCCTCTGCACACAGCATCCGGCGGCTATCCCATGCAGAGGTCGGGATTACAGCTTTTAGCTGCAGTTTTCCGCCCCAACCCTAGCTCGGGGCTACCGCCAAGGAGGTTAAAGGTATTAGAGAAGGAAATAAATATGGCAGCCTCCCTATCACTTCAGGTGCCCAAAATAAGTACTCGCTTTAGGAGAGGGAGGCCTTTGGATCCTCCAGAGCAGCCTTTCTTAACCTTTAGGAACCCTTCAAATACTTTTTGGGTCACAAGGAACCCCTGCAAGTTATTTTTGGATCTCAAAGAGCCCCTGAATGCATTTTGCAGGTGGCATGGTCTTTAAAAGCTGGTGTGGTCACTTATGTCCTATTACAGTGTCCTTCATTATAATGTCTCTTTATTCTAGTGCCTTTTATTCATGTGTTCATTATTATTCTGACCACCAATTTAGTGCTTCTTTTTACAGTACCCCTATTGTAGTGTGCTCTCTATCATACTTCCCCCAACACCCACGATGTGGAAAAATGTCAAGGAACCCCTGCAGTGTATTAGAGGAAACCTGGCTGATAAAGCCTGCTCCAGAGGCTTCCCCCATCCTCCACTGGTCCCTTTCTGCGCTGTCCCCTCCGCAAAACCGTAGACAAGGGCTTGTCGATGGATTGCGCAGTAGCACGGGCCCGCTTGGGCTCAGCTATTCCTGCCAAAGCTCAAGCAGGTCTGTGCTACTGTGCAGGCACAGTGCCGAAGCTGTGCTTTATTCCAGACACTTGGGGGAAGCCTTGAGGATACAGAGACCTCCATCTCCCGAGGTAAGGACCTTACTTTCTATCACAGAACATCACAGGTTTACTTTTAGTATAGCATCTGTTCATACATAAAAACAAGGAACACCAAGAGCCCCAATAGTGTAATATGTACTGGTAAATGGTTACTAGATAGAGTAAATATTAATACTCACAAACCAGGGTTACCATTAGGCAACCACTGTAAAGGCAGGTGGGGAGATTTTCCTGACCCCACTCAGGAATAAGAAGTCGCTCTCTGTAGATGAGAAAAAGGGGGTTCAACCCTCCACCCAGGGTGGACTCTATTATGCAGGAGAACAGAGGCGCCAACAGGATAAAAGGAAGCTAAATTCTTGGTAAATAGAGGAGGTAGTGGTGGACTTACCTCCTCCAAGTAGACACACGACTGTAGTAAAAACAGTCAATATATTTTATTTATGAACTCCAAATATGCAACGCGGAGAGGTGCCTGGCTCTTCTACTGACCACATATGCTATTGCTCCGTTGTTATTGCCTGATGAAGCGGGATCAAACCTGCGAAACATGTTGCATATTTGGAGTTCATAAATGAAATATATTGACTGTCTTAACTACAGTCGTTGTGTGTCTACTTGGAGGAGGTAAGTCCACCACTGCCTCCTCTATTTACCAAGAATTTGGTTTTTAACCACTTGCCGACCGCACGCTTATACCGTGCGTCGGCAAAGTGGCAGCTGCAGGACCAGGCTGATTAATTAGGAAGCAGCCGCTCGCGCGAGCGGCTGCTTCCTGTCAAATCACGGCGGGGGGCTCCGTGAATAGCCTGCGGGCCGCCGATGGCGGCTCGCAGGCTAAATGTAAACACAAGCGGAAATAATCCGCTTTGTTTACATTGTACGGCGCTGCTGCGCAGCAGCGCCGTAAGGCAGATCGGCGATCCCCGGCCAATCAGCGGCCGGGGATCGCCGCCATGTGACAGGGGACATCCCGTCACTGGCTGCACAGGACGGATAGCGTCCTGTGCAGCCTCGATCGCCGGGGGGGGGGGGGGGGGCAGGTAGGAGAGGGAGGATTTCGCCGCGGAGGGGGGCTTTGAGGTGCCACCCCCCCCCCCCCGCAACACCCAGGCAGGCAGGAAAGATCAGACCCCCCCTGCACATCATCCCCATAGGGGGGAAAAAAGGGGGGCAATCTGATCTCTCTGCCTGCACGCTGATCTGTGCTGGGGGCTGCACAGCCCACCCAGCACAGATCACTCAAAACAGCGCTGGTCCTTAAGGGGGGGTAAAGGGTGGGTCATCAAGTAGTTAAGCTCATTTAGCTTCCTTTTATCCTTTTGGCGCCTCTGTTCTCCTGCATAATCTGTTCATACATGTTCGTTGTGATTCTGCTGCCTCTGTTGCGGTGCACGATAATTCCAGACTCCAGGTATGTTACACATAGGGGTTGCTTCACTATAACAAATAGCGTGCCTTGTCAGAGTAGCATTGCGAGCGCTACGAACTTATGCCTGCTAATTGGCAATGACAAGAGCTCCACTCGTCCTGCCCTGAGCCCTTGCGGGTCCAATCACTTTAACCTGTTAAGGACCGCGTTGTTAAACCCCCCTAGTGACCAGCCCATTTTTAACAAAATAGGCCACTGCAGCTTTAAGGGCTCGGTGCAGGGACGTACAACTCATCTCACAAGTGATTCTAAGCCTCAATTTTCTCCCCACCAACAGAGATTTCTGTTGGTGGGGTCTGATTGCTCCCCCCCCCCCCAATGTTTATTTATTTTTAAATAAATATTTGATTATTTTTTATTAAAATTTCCTTTTTTTTTTTTTTTTAAATCCACCCTCCCTCCCTGCCAGCCAATCAGCTTGATCGGCTGTCATAGGCTTCAGCGACAGCAGATCACTTCCCTGCCTCTAGAGGGGACAGCCGTGTCACACGACTGCTCCCAGTACAGCGCTGCCTTAGATTGCAGTACTGTACAGGGTTATTAGACGTGTAACAGTCTCAGAGTGGCGATCACAGAGCTCCGTCATTCATGCGGAGATGCATGCACATCAGCACATGCGATCTCCTGCAAGCCCCATTGAAAGCCATTTTACGCCAATCGGCATGGAGCGGTTGGCAAGTAGTTAAAGGACATCCCCGCACTTTGATTGGCCCAATAGACTGCCTGTCAACTTTCCTGTCAAGTGACAGGCAGCGTATTGGGCCAATCAAAGATCGGGGATAATGTCCTTTAAAGTGATTGGACCCGCAAGGGCTCAGGGCAGGACGAGTGGAGCTCTCGTCATCATTGCCAATTAGCAGGCATAAGTTCGTAGCACTCGCTATGTTACTCTGATAAGTCACACATTAACTCTGATAAGGCGTGCTACGTGTTATAGTGAATTAACCCTATAGCGTGCAGCGAGATAAAGAGACTCTAGGAACAAGTGTTGCGAACAGCGTGTAACCACCAGGCATGGCAGAGATCCGATGCTGTGTGAACTGAGCCTGATGTAAGGACTGTGTTTTCCATAGATATCTGGAAATAAGAGAGGTGTATACAGTCACTGCACCTGATCCACAGTATGAAAATATGGGTGTAGTAACAAAATCAATAAAAGGAATCTCCAACACAAAATCCAAATTTTATTCTAGAAATTTCAATGCAGATACATTTTTTGTTCAGTAGATATCCCACAGAATTATTTAATATTTAAATTTACTTGTTAAGTGTTTACTGTTTTATTGTCTCTGCTCTATGACACATTCATTGAAGTATGCCAGAGCTCAAATCTATGAACTATTGAGCTTTTTTTTTTTTTTATCTCTTCCCTGCTCTCAGTAGCCATTTTCTGCCCCAAAAAAGTTTTTAATGGCTTTAATTCCATATTGGTGAGGGTTACAGTTATAGTCTCGACTCTGTCAGAAACTGTCACTTGCATACGTGATGAAGAGAAAGAGAGGAACACAGCAGTGTTATTTGTGTGCTTGTACATACACGTGTCACATGTCACTTCGTGTATCCTTTAAAGAGAAACTCCGACCAAAAATTTAACTTTATCCTAATCAGTAGCTGATACCCCCTTTTACATGAGAAATCTATTCCTTTTTACAAACAAACCATCAGGGGGAGCTGTATGACTGATATTGTGGTGAAACCCCTCCCACAAGAAAAGTTCGATCATTTGGAAGTTTCCTGTCTGTGAACCTTGTTGCATTGTGGGAAATAGCTGTTTACAGCTGCCAAAAAACATGCAGCAGCTACATCACCTGCCAACAGTAAAATGTTCACTGGAGTTCCTCTTTAAGCAGTAATACTCATAGCTTGAGAACAGTCAGGAAGGAATGGTTTTCCCTTTTAGGACTACTTGGCCCAAGCTTGTAATGCCTGGTGCAATTTTCTGTCAGACTGACTGTTGAAGCGATCTAATGGAAAATAGCATTGTGTGTGCCAGGCATTAAAGGACTTAGGATGCGAACTTAGTAAAAAAAAAGTTAATTACCTGCCTCATCTTCTATGGCACGGAGGAAGCCGTCCGCACCCTCCGTGCCGATCCGCCGGGTCCCCCCGCTTATTAGCCCCCCGGGCCGGCTGCCGACCCCACGGCCCGGGTCGGGCTCTCTTGCCTCTCCCAAAATGGCCGCTTGCTCTGGCCGTGGCTGCGCAGTCCGCATAGCTGCGAGTGCGGCTGCGCAGCTCTAGGGCCAACCCCGCGTTCCACGCTACGTAGTGTGGATCGGAGGGGGTTGGCCCTAGAGCTGCGCAGCCGCACTCGCAGCTATGCGGACTGCGCAGCCGTGGCCAGAGCAAGCGGCCATTTTGGGAGAGGCAAGAGAGCCCGACCCGGGCCGTGGGGTCGGCAGCCGGCCCGGGGGGCTAATGAGCGGGGGCCCGGCAGATCGGCACGGAGGGTGCGGACGGCTTCCTCCGTGCCATAAAAGATGAGGCAGGTAATAAACTTTTTTTACTAAGTTCGCCTCGTAAGTCCTTTAAGGTTTCTCGCCTTTCTCTGGATCAACTAGGATATGTAATGCCTGGTACACACAATGAGATTTTCTGGCAGATTTACTGTCAGATCAATTATTTCCAACATGTCTGATCTGATTCCTGATCGTTTTCTGTTGACTTCTACAGAAAATTGATCGGAAATCAGATCGGACATGTTGGAAATAAGCGATCTGACAGTAAATCTGACAGAAAAATCTCATTGTGTGTACTAGGCATAAAGGTGTAAAAGAGAACCTGAACTTAAAATAAAAAGTCAAAATAACCACACACAGGTCATACTTACCTCCTGTGTAGTCTACTCCTCAATCTCTTTCTCCTCTCCTGCGTCCCATTTGTCCACTGTGATCAATGGATTTCTCCGTCCTTTATTTTAAAAATGGCCATCACCCCATAACAGCTTCCTGGTCAGCACAGTTACACTGTAATATCACCCACTAGAGCCATAGGGAAACATGGACATTACCTTGCACATTCAGTTGTAACTGACAGCTGCTGATATATAACTGACAGCAACTGGTATATTTCAGTCCTGACAAAATATTGTCAGAATTGGAAGGAATCAATGTAAGAAAAAAATGGTGAGCTGAAAGGAACTGAAGGTGAGGTTAGTATGCAATATTCATTTGCAACTATGTCATGTATATTTTAAATAATTTTACTCGCTTCAGGTTCCCTTTAACCACTTAACCTCCTTGGAGGTAATCCCGAGCTGAGCTCGGGGTATGCCGCCGGAGGTCGCCGCTCAGGCCCTGCTGGGCCGATTTCAGTTCTGAAAAAAGCAGCACACGCAGCTGGCACTTTGCCAGCCGCGTGTGCTGCCCGATCGCCGCCGCTCCGCAGCGATCCGCCGCGTGCAGCGGCGAAAGAGGGTCCCCCCAGCCCAGCGCAGCCGGAACAAACAGTTCCGGCCGGCGCTAGGGGCTGGATCGGGCGGCTCTGACGTCAGGACGTCGACTGACGTCCATGACGTCACTCCGCTCGTCGCCATGGCGACGAGGAAAGCGAAACAAGATAGGCCGCAATGAGCGGCCTATCTTGTTACTTTCGATTGCCGGAGGCGATCGAAAGTACGGATCAGGAGCGCCCTCTAGTGGGCTTTCATGCAGCCAACTTTCAGTTGGCTGCATGAAATATTTTTTTTTTTATTAAAAAAAAAACCACATTGCAGCCTCCCTGGCAAAATAAATAAACCGCCAGGGAGGTTAAGGACCGGGCTTGTTTGCGCTGATCTGTGCAGCGTGGGCTCTCCAGCCCACAGCACAGATCAGCAGACAGCCAGGGCGACCAGACTTCCCCCCTTTTTTCCCCACTAGGGGGATGTCCTGCTGGGGGGGGGTCTGATTGCCGCTGGCTATTGTCGATCACCGGGGGGGGGGAACCTCCTCAAAGCCCTCCTTCCGCAGCGATTTTCAGCCTCCTTCCCCTTCCCTCCCTCTCCTATTTCCCCTGGGCGGCGCAGGACGGAGATCCGTCCTGCACCGCCTCTAATAGTCTTCAGCCTATCAGCTGCCGGCGATCCCCGGCCAATCAGAGGCCGGGGATCGCCGATCTCCTTTACGGCGCTGGCTGTATGATGTAAACAGCGGGGATTTCTTCCCCGCGTTTACATTTCGCCTGCGAGCCGCAATCGGCGGCTCGCAGGTTGTTCACGGAGAGACCCTCCGTGAACTGACATGGAAAGTTTCCATGTAAAACCACTTAACACCTAGGTCCACCGATCGGCTGACCGTGGTCGTTAAGTGGTTAAGGTGCCCACTAATGATACAATATTAGTAAATCTACTGTATGTAGTAGATGGGTAAACAGAGTGAATATACTTGGACACTTATTACACCATAGTGGTAAAATTGTACAATCAAGAATATCATTAGTGAGCACCTTTAGGCCGGGTTCACATTGGACCGCATCCGCTCCAGCGCTGCGTTCCGCTCCGTGAAAGCGGAGCAAGCGGAAGGATCGTGCATGTAGGGAACGTCCGCTCCAGTGAGCGGAATGCAGGGAGCGCAACGCAGCAATGTGAACTTTCCTATTGGGAAAGCATTGCTTCCGCTGCTGCGTTCCGCTCATCGGAGGCTTCGGAGTGGAACGTAAGCTATTTTAGCTCCAATGTGAACCTAGCCTAAGTGTTATGCTAACACCAACCATACTTTCTAGTCAAACGAATGTCTTTTTTCGACCCAACTATCTGACTAACTAATAATAACAGCAAAATCAGTGTACCCTTTTGCACACTCATGGAATCACTGCAGCCATCCAGGGACCACTGCTATTCCTAGGGCTACGTAAAAAACAGCGGTCTTAGCAAAAACATGTATCATGCAAACATACAGTGCATGAGAGCAAATCCGCTGTTGGGATGATCTCTTGTTGGAAAGAGAGGGCTTAGAACTAACCCCGCAAGGCGCTACTATACACACCTATAAGCACAACAACGTGAGCTGTGTAACTGCTGACAATGCTTACAGGACAGGGAGAATGGCCCATACCCACTACGAGATTTCTATGATGATTTTTTTTGAGCAACGAGCGATCGTTTTTTTATGATCGCAAGATGTGGATAATTACATGAACAGCACTTGGCAACGCGCAGCGATAAACACCGTCACGGCGGATAAGATCCCCAACAACTCCCGCAAAAAGTGCCATGATCAATTGAATGCTCCTTCGCACCCCTCGTATGCTCCCACATGCAGGAAGATGGATCGGGGAATGTCGCTGGGATCCATCTTCCTGTTGTGTCAGGTGAGTATTCAGCTTTAGAGATAGAGGATCCACAGGACAGCCAGGTAAACTGCATTCTTTAAAAGGAAATAAATATGGCAGCCTCCATCAGTCTCTCACTTTAAAGAGAACCTCTAGAGAAAAAGGGCCCTTGGGGGTACTCGCCTTGGGAGGGGGAAACCTCTGGATCCGATGGAGGCTTCCCCCATCCTCCTCTGTCCCACAGTGGTCTCTCTAGGCAGCTCCGAATAACGGTCATGTAAATACTTACCTTCCCCGGCTCCAGCGCAGTAGCAGCTGTCGGCTCTAATCAGGCGGAACTAGCCGGTTGTGCCTGCGCAGTAGAGTGGACACGACTGGGATCAACTATTTCCGCCTCATCCGAGCAGACAGCCGTTACTGCACTGGAGCCGGGGAAGGTAAATATTGCGCCTGCGCTACAGCCTCACAAATTGACGGCTGTGGCTTTATGAGGGGCACAGTGAGACCACCGTGGGACTGAGGACGGGGTAAGCCTCAATTGGATCCAGAGGCTTCCCCCTCTGGAGGTAAGAACCCCACAGGGGCCCCTTTTTTTTAGTACAAGTTCTCTTTACATACAGAGCAGAAGAGATGGTCGTGAGATGCAAATTACAGTTCATGCAGAATTATACAACTGTTTATGCAGCTTTAAAATAGACCAATCAAATGCTGCCACTGCAAGGATTGGTCCATTTTCAAGCTGTATAAAATTTGCATAAGATTTGCATTATTCTACATGAATAAATTTGCATCTCACTGAAAATCCCTACAGAGGAGTCAGAGCTGGAGCTGGACATACCAGAAACTTAGGAGTTGGAGGTTTTATCTATTGACTCCTCAGCCCTGGACCTCTCGCCCTCTTAGGTCTGGTGACGCTACTGCCGGTGTCTCCAATAGTCCAGAATACAGAAGGCCAATAAAATGCTAATTACGGCTTGCCTGAAAATGTAATTCAAACTATATGTGGCCGGTTAATGGACCAATCAAATGCACTCCCAAGATGCATACAGTTTGCAGGCCAGTCAGAATCATTAGCATCTCATTGCCCATCTCTAGTCCAGATTATCTCCTGCCAAACTAGCCACACAATGTGACCTCAAACTCTGCATCTTCCTGGTGGGGAGCTTTCATTGGTTACCTCCTTACCCCCCAGGAAGGCAATGAGTCAGTAGTGCTTCCGTAAAGCAAGGTCTTCCCCATGCCACTAGATGTAGGGAATCATGACAGGTCCTCTTCATGGCCTCTGGCCTCAGCAGCACTGGGAGCATCAGGTAGTGTCACAAAGCTTTATTGGAAGTACAGGAAGCAGATTGGAAGTACAGGAAGCAGAGCACAGTGGTAAACGTACAGCAGTTTTCTGGGGAGAAGGGGGGGGGGACTTGGCGGTCAGATGTCCATCTAGTCCAGGCAGGCCACAGTCACCTCTACTTCCCACCCGTCTGCTGCATCTGTTTACAGAACGCTTCAAACTGCTGCTGCTCCAGCTCTGTCATCACCTTGTTCAGGGCGTAGATCTGGAAGAGAAAAGAGGACCAGTCACCACCACAGAAAGATGGACGCCATCTATCAGCTAGAACAGGCATGGGCAAACTTAGCCCTCCAGCTGTTAAGGAACTACAAGTCCCACAATGCATTTGCCTTTATGAGTCATGGTTGTGGCTGTAAGACTCCTGCAATGCATTGTGGAACTTGTAGTTCCTTAACAGCTGGAGGGCCAAGTTTGCCCATGCCTGAGCTCGAACATGTCTATAACATACAGGTGAGGATCTATTGCTGGAATTAACCTGAGCGAGTACATGTGGAGGTGTATAAAGAGGACCTAGCACCACCATCTCCTGCTATTTATGGTGGATGGAGACCTGGCTACCCTCAGCAGTTCATGGACCTTGGGTGGCCATACAAAGGTTATTCTCATCACATCTGCCAGGGATCCCGTTTGCACAATATATTATATTGTTGAACTTCCAATTTCAGTTGGTTACTGATGGGAAGCATAATTGGGCCTCTTGTTGAATGGCCGTGAAGTGAGCAGGTAGGAGTGGAGGCCAGAGAGCTTAGTGCTGGGCTGAGGGGTACAATACCAGCAAAGACAGCAGACCCATTAAAGGGACTCCAAGCACCTCTCATGGGCATGCCTTTAAGCCAGACGAATTCCAACAAAATCGTGCTATGACCCCTCTGAAGGAGCCTCTTGCATTGGCCATGCGTGTCACTTTCTCTTCCTGCTTCATTCAGTGATGCACTTCTCTAACAGAGAAGACCGGGGTGACCTGGAAGTTATAACATAGCCAAGATGGCAGCCACGATTTTTAAATTGAAATCTAACAAAAACTATTTGGTGTAGAACGGCGATTCAGGCATCAAATGAAAGAGGAAAGCACAAGCTACAGAAAGGCATGCATCTTTAAGTACTTTGCTGTACTGGTCAGAGTCTCTTTAAAGACATACCGATGAGAGGTGCTCGGTAAAGGTATGATTTAAAGAGAACCTGAACTGAAAATTAAAAGTCAAAATAAACATGAACACTTCATACTTACCTCCCATGTAGTCTAATCATCAATCTTTTTCTCCTCTGCTGTGTCCTGTTTGTCCGCTGTGATCAATGGAATTATCTGTGCTCCATTTAGAAAATGGCCAATACCCCATAACAACTTCCTGGTCAGCGCACTGTTAAACTGTAATATCACCCAGTTGAGCCATAGGTAAACGTGGACATTACCTTGCACATTCAGTTGTAACTGACAGCTGCTGATATATAACTTACAGCAACTGGTATATTTCAGTCTGACAAAATATTGTCAGAACTGGAAGGGATCACTATAAGAAGAAAATGGTGTGCTTCTGAGAGGAACTGATGGCGAGGTATGTAATATTCATTTGCAGCTACATCATGTGTTTATTTTAAATAATTTTACTCAGTTCAGGTTCCCTTTAAAGCACATGAGATCAGACGGAGCCTTCCTGTGGAGGTACCACAAGGGCAGGGGCTGAAGAGAGCCTTCATTAGGTAGAGGGGTAGCAGCATCATGGAAGGGCCCGAAACTGGACAGAGCCCCTGGGAGGAAGGGGAGGGGCAGCATCATGCGCCAGGGACTGGACAGAGCCTTCTGCAGGGGTGCAGAGGGGTGGTTATTGATAGAATGAAATGTTGGGATACAGGAGTGGCTGGTGGGTTATTGCAGATTGGCAGCAAAGTTTGTGTATGGATAGTGGGGTGTGTCGCTGTAGGAACATGTCGCTGTCAGTGGAGTGCTGCGGATGGTACAGTGAACACCTTGGGAAGTGTCATTGTCAGTTCCAGGCCCGCACTGCAAGAGCAGCTGGAAGAACAGGCCTGGTGAGGGTGAAAAGGAGGGCGGGCAGAAGCTGAGGCCGCAGCGGGTAATCCTGTGCCCTGGGGCTGAAATAGTTTACAGGATTCTCCACACCCAGCTCTGGTTTCCAGGGCGGTTCTGTGGCTACAGCTCATGCGTTCAGTATGTGACATCTCCTGCGGGGGGAAGAACAATGACACCAAACAATACATACAGCTAAAGCCAGAACGTTTCTAGGCACTGGGCTGAATTCATTCAAACTCACTTTATGAGCACTCCACAGATTTTATACTAAACTATAAATCTGCAGATTATCCCACTTTTTATTGACTGTATGACAATTCTAGAGGGTCACAAGTTAAATGCACTCTTAATATTTGGTAGCATTGCCTTTAGACTGAGCCAAATGTTTTGGGTGGTCTTCCACAGGCATCTTACAATAATTCTGTCCCTCCGCACAGAACTAGTGTAACCGGGACACAACTGTAGGCCTCCTTGTTCACACACGTTTTCAGTTCTGTCCATAAATGTTCAGTTGTAGTCAGGTCAGGGCCTTGTGTCGGCCACTCCAGTATCTTGGCCTAGTCATAACTTTGAAGGTACACCAGGGATCATCATCCATTTGAAGGACCCACTCGTGACCAAACTTCAGCCCCTTTTTGATGAGCTCTTGAGATGTTTCTGCCTTATGTCTGCATAGTTTTCTATCCTTGAGAAGCCATCTGTTTTATAAAGTGCACCAGTCCCTCCTGCAGCAAAGCCCCCCCACATCACCCTCACACTCCATGTTTGATGGTCGGAATGGTGCTTTCGCTTGTTAGTCTTACCCCTTCTCCTTCAGGCATAGAGCTTGAACTTGCCGTCATCAGAGAAGAGGACATTTCTACAGAAAGTAAATTGCAGTCCGGTATTTTAGAAGCAGTGGCATTTTCCTGGCTGAGCAGCCTTCCAGGTTAGGTCGATAAAGGACTTGTTTTATTAGGGATATGGATATTTGTGTAGCCAATTCCTGCAGCATCTTCACAAGGTCATTTGCTGTTGTTCTGTGCCAAAGCTCTTCTCTAGAATACAGACGTGTCTTCTTAAAGGGAACCCAAGGTGAAAGGGATATTGAGGCTGCCATATTTATTTCCTTGTAGACAACACTAGTTGCCTGGCAGCCCTGCTGATCTGCTGGTATAAGTAGTGTCTGAGTTCCAAAACCCTGGACCAAGCATATGGCTAATCCAGTAAAATCTGAGTCAGCTGAGTCATAGAACCTGATCTGCTGCATGCTTGTTCAGGGTCTATGGCTAAAAGTATTAGAGACATGGGATGAGGAGGGCTGCCAGGCAATTGGTATTGTTTAAATGGAAATAAACATGGCAGCCTCCATATCCCTATCACCTCAGGTTCACTATAAAACCGAAGGTCTTTGCAATTTAGGTTGTAGTGAGCTTTGAGATGTCCACAATGCATCACTGCTGAAGAGATGATTTGCATAATAAGCAGTGATGCATTGTGGGAGACCTCAAAGCTCACTCCAACCTGAATAATCCCCGAATATCTTCTGTTCTAAGAAGGCAAACTTCTGTTTTGCATTTAAAACAGGGGTGGAGGCGCCCAATGCATAAGAGATAGGCTAATAAGCTGTTAACCTTATAAACAGAGAGAGAATCTTACCTCTCTTGAAGCATTTGGACCAGTTTATTGAAAAAGGTCTTTTATTCAAGCACATAAAATTGGCAACGCGTTTCGCAGGTGTTTGCCCGCTTCCTCGGGTCAGTGAAAAAACAGGTGCCTTAAAGAGACACTGAAGCAAAAAAAAAATTATGATATTATGATTTGTATGTGTAGTACAGCTAAGAAATAAAACATTAAGATCAGATACATCAGTCTAATTGTTTCCAGTACAGGAAGAGTTAAGAAACTCCAGTTGTTATCTCTATGCAAAAAAGTGATTAAGCTCTACAACTTTCAAAGTCGTGGAGAGGGCTGTTATCTGATTTTTATTATCTCAACTGTAAGTGAACTGTTTACTTTTTCTCTGCTAGAGGAGAGGTCATTAGTTCACAGACTGCTCTGAAAGAATCATTTTGAATGCTGAGTGTTGTGTAATCTGCACATATTATAGAATGATGCAATGTTAGAAAACACACTATATACCTGAAAATAAAAATATGAGAATATTTTCTTTGCTGCTAATCTTCTAGTAATTATTCATAGTACACAACCAATTCATTATATCATATATTTTTATTTGCTTCAGTGTCTCTTTAACTGCTATGGCTGTGTAGCAAGCATGAGCGCCTCTCTCATGCTTAGGTTCTTCTTAGGTTAACAGCTTATTAGCCTATCTTTTATGCATTGGGCGCCTCCAACCCTGTTTCAAGTGTTTTGTCATACTTCTTAGAGGTGATAGTTTTTTAGTTGTCCTAAAGAACTTCCGGAGTGCGACCACCCAGTTCCTGTCACAGACCTGGAAAACCGAGCGGGGACGGTTAATTTTCCGCCTGCTCTGATGGTGGTTTCAAGGATTTGCAACCCACCTTTGTGAGTATATACTGTACATCCTTAGCAATTTGCTTTTCCGACTCTGCACGATTCTGCACCATTGGGCTCCTGGTCTCCTTTTGTCTTTTAGATGAACCTAGGGTTGTCACAATCACAGGAACCATCGACATAAGCCATCTTCTGTTTTGCATAGCATATTAGTAAGAGGACTTTTGTAGCCCCTTACACACTCCTGGGAGTTCTGGTTCACCATGAGCTTGCTGGGTAATCTGACTCTAGCAGACAGAAAGTGTCCCCTTCCTAAGTAGTATGACGGCTGTGCGGTCCCATGGGATTTATACTTCTGCATTGTTTGTACAGACTATCATAGAATCTTCAGGCGTATGGAAACTGTTCCCAAGAATGAACCCGATGTGTCGAGGTCCACTATTCCTTTCTAAGGTCTCAGCTGATTTCTTTTGATTTTCACGTCAAGCAAAATGAACTAGATGGTAGTCCTCTACATACATCCATGTGTTATGTATCATTAAGCTGATTGGCTAATAGATGGAAGTTGTTTACTGCAATTTTCCAAGCCGTGTAAAGGCACAGCTAACAAAAACTGTATATAAACCTATGACCCCCTGGACTTGCTCTATAGTCAAAAAGTAAAAAATAAATAAAATAAAAACCTGTGAAAAATTGTTGGAAAAATTAACTTTGTCAGATACAGAGTAGATGTCTCAAACAACAAACCACACTTCGATTGTTACTATAACAACTGTGGAGAGGGTATAAAGTGAGGTTTACATAATTCACCCCAAATGTGCATAAAAGCGCGCACACATATCGGCTGGAAGAGAATCGCAGGATGCTCCACCAACGTCTTTGCCATGGAATCGGCATACAAAGTACTCACAAGGTGGTACTTAGTACCTGCTAAACTTGCTAAATTGATCACTTCAGCAGACTACGGTAGTTGCTTTAGAGGATGCAGAAAAGAAGAAAGCTTGGCCTTGATTCACTATGCCTATCATGCTATAAGGCTACTTTCACACCAAGACGTTGCGTTTTAGGGGACGTTAAGGTCGCATAACGTGCCCCTAACGCAACGCATGGTGGTGTTGAAGTTGGACATCAGATTGAGCTGCGTTATGCGGCTTTCAAAGCAGCCGCTCCAGGATAATGAGGGGAAGTCCGGATCTTTTTAAGGATTCGGATCATTCGAATCGGATCTTTGAAAAGATCCGGATCTTTGATCCGAATCATTTGAATCATTTTACTAGGGAAGCAGACTGGGTGAAATGACTAGCAGGACAGGACTTCCCCTGCACGGTACATTCTGTATGTTCTTGTTTCTTCCAGACAGACATCCACTGTGAACCGAATCTTTCATTGTGATGATCCGGATGAGTCCCACCACCAGTCACCACAGTGCAGTGAATATTAATTAGCCATGTAGCTAGTCACTGCGCATGTGCAAGCAGCCTAACACAGCTCTATAGGAGTATAACGTACAGCATGCTGCACTTTCATTTAACCTGCAGCGTTATACCCTAACGCAACGTGTGCACTGTGAACAGCACATTGATTTAACCACCCTGGCGTTCTGATTAAATCGCCAGGGTGGCTGCGGGAGGGTTTTTTTTAAATAAAAAAAAAACTATTTCATGCAGCCAACTGAAAGTTGGCTGCATGAAAGCCCACTAGAGGGCGCTCCGGAGGCGTTCTTCCGATCGCCTCCGGCGCCCATAATAAACAAGGAAGGCCGCAATGAGCGGCCTTCCTTGTTTTGCTTACATCGTCGCCATAGCGACGAGCGGAGTGACGTCATGGACGTCAGCCGACGTCCTGACGTCAGCCGCCTCCGATCCAGCCCTTAGCGCTGGCCGGAACTGTTTGTTCCGGCTACGCTGCGCTCGGGCGGCTGGGGGGACCCTCTTTCGCCGCTGCACGCGGCGGATCGCCGCGCTGCAGCGGCGATCAGGCAGCACACGCGGCTGGCAAAGTGCCGGCTGCGTGTGCTGCTTTTTATTTCATTAAAATCGGCCCAGCAGGGCCTGAGCGGCAGCCGCTGGCGGTGTTGGACGAGCTGAGCTCGTCCAGACCGCTCAGCTGGTTAACATTGCTGTGAGTTGGGCTGCGTTACTGGCTGCTGTAACTTGGGACTTTAACGTTCCACTTTGAAACCAGACCAGCCTAACAGTGCGAGGTAAATCTTCTTATGCTCGTTAATTATTGGCACTTCCCGATAGCGTTGGCACGCTACGCACACTAGTGGCAATGTAGCATGCCCTCCTTAGCAACGGCCGCTCCTTCCACATGCCGCATGATAGTGACGTATCGTTGCGCAGCCCCTACTACCGGGCTTGTAAAGTATCGGAGTAGCAATAGGTCACTATCAAGCGGAATATGGAAGGAGCGGCTGTTGCTAAGGAGGGCATGCTACATTGTCAATAGCGAGCAAATTGTGCTCGCGTTATCCGGAAGTGCTGATAATTTAACAATCGTAAGAAGATTTACCTCGCAGTTACAGCATGATAGGCATAGTGAATCAAGCCCCATGTTTTATATATGGTGGCAGTGCCTGTGACTGACCAAATAATGGAGCAGGACCTTTCGCCTACTACAGTCCCTCTTTTCATCACTATCCAAAAAAGCACTTTTCCATGGCAAAACAGTTTGACAGAGAACTAGAACAAACTAGCCTATCTTTCTATCCACAAAAATGACTATAGCAAAAAACTGGGGGAAAAAAACAGCACAATACAGGTAATAATAGATACAACAATACATGTAATAAGCAATAAGATTCACAACACACTACCGGTAGTAATACAATGCCAGATCATACAGTGGAGTGGTAGTGGCAATGATACAAGTTCACATACTCTGGGTAGAGTGCACAATCAAGTACGATACACAACAGAAGAGAGCCCTGCCAGAGGCAATCTAGAGGGTGGGGGTGGTTACACGAAAGGAGGAGGGGGGTGCTTCAAAAGGGTTCACAGCAGAGAGAGTTAGGGCAGCGTCGAGGTGGGGTAGGCATCCTTGAAGAGCTGAGTTTTGAGAGCTTTTTTGAAGGTGTTGAAGGCAAGCCTGATGGGCAGTGGGTGAAGGTTCCACAGGATGGGGGCAGCTCTAGTGAAGTCATGTAGACGTGAATGGGAGTGCGATATACGTGAGGTGATTAGGAGGGGGTTGTTGGAGGAGCGAAGTGGGCAGCCAGGTGTGTATCTGCTGACCAGGTCAGAGATGTAGGTCAGGCAGGACTTGTGTATAGATTTGTAGGCCAAACATAGAATCTTGAAGCGGATTCTGAAGCAGATTGGAAGCCAGTGAAGGGATTTGCATAGGGGAGTCGTGGAGACAGAACAGTGGGAGGAGTAGATTAGCCTGGCTGCTGCGCTTATGATGGTTTGGCAATGCGGTTCTGAGGAAGGCCTGTCAAGAGGGTGTTCGAGTAGTCCAGGCGGGAGATGATGAGGGCATGGATAAGGAGTTTGGCAGTGTCTGGGGTCAGGAAGGGCCAGATCTTGGAGATGTTGCGTAAATGCAAAGTGCAGATTTCATGGTCAATGAGAAACTTACTAGTGTCCTGCATGAAACATGCAAAATGTTTCTACATATTTGGCACCCTTGGATACAACTTCCTGGCTTAGACACCGTAACGCTCACTCCATACTGACATTTTGTTATTTGCGGCCCTTTCCTTCTTCTACTCCCATCACCCTCTCCTTTTCCCACTCTTGTGGGCCTGGGTGGGCACGTTGAGAGGTTTCTCCCTATACTCTCACTTATAACCTTTTCAAGACTGCAGGTCTGTGGCTCTGCTTGCCACAGATCTATAGGATCTTTTTGTTCTGTTTACAATGTTGATTGTACATCCCCAGGTCTTTTCAATACAAAGAAGCTTCATAGCTACTGAAGACCCCAAAGCGCCTATGTTGATTGATGCTATTTGCTCCCCTGTGTGGGATGCATCATTGTTTTCTTACATGTACTTATGCTTATAGCATTATTATTGAAATGTTCAATAAAAATTTTGAAACCAAAACATATATTGGTACACATACTACACACACACACACACACACACACACACACACACACACACGGCAAAAAAGTAAGACAAACTGTGTTAAAAAAACAAAAACAACCAAATGGACTTCACCCCTCCTCACGCGTTTCTCATGCTCCCTGCGTCTGTCACACAGCTCAGACGATAGGCTGAGTACAATAACCCGAACAGAGGAGACTTTTCCAGGGTATTTGGGGGGTAAAGGGCACAAAGGCAAAGAGAAAATGGTGATAGATGTTATTAGAAGCCATGACAGCCCTCTAAAAACCAACCACCCCCGTATCCCCGGCCAGAGACTGCCTATTTATAGATTGCAATGTGACTATACTGCAGACGGGGACATGTTGTCAGCAGAAGTCAGGCCTGTCCAAGAACACCACCTTCCTTCCTCCCTCCAGATTCCTCCTGTTCACTAGGAAGTGAGGTAACAATGGCAGGAAGACAATTCAATCCATCAACAATTGGGAAAATATCACCCATATAGCAACCAACCAACCAGATCTCCACATCATATCGATGTCCATTATCCATAGCAACCAACCAGATACCTACGTCATATCAATGCCCGTTACCCCATAACAACCAATCAGATCTCCACGTCATCTCAATGCCCATTACCCATAACAGCCAACCAGATGCCCACATCATATCGATACCCGTTACCCAGAACAACCAACGTCATATTGATGCCCGTAACCAATAGCAACCCCACCATAGGGGCACCATGCTGGGCTCCACGGGTGATGCCCAAAAGGACCTGCGTCGCCTGCAATTAGTGCAGAATGCTGCTGCCAGATTGCTAACAAACCAGCCTCGCCACTGTCACATTACACCGATCCTTCGCTCACTGCACTGGCTACCAGTAGAATGGAGAATACTCTTCAAGATTGGACTGCTGACATTCAAATCCCTGCACAATCTGGGCACTGGATACATGAAGGACTTGCTGAAGCTGCACCACACCTCTCACAACCTCAGATCAGCAAGTTCTATAAACTTGGTCACTCCCAGAGTGCACCTCAAAAAATCTGGAGATAGAGCCTTCTGTCATGCTGCCCCTACACTTTGGAACTCCCTGCCACACCCAGTAAAGACAGCACCATCCCTGGAGCTATTCAAATCCAGACTGAAATGCCACCTGTTTAGCCTGGCATTTCCAGACTTATAAAATTCTTCCTCTGTACCACGATGGTCGGAGCCATGCTTATGCGCTTTGAGCCCCACGGGAGAAAAGCGCTTTACAAATGTTATTTGTTGTTGTTGATGCGATGGACTAGTAGGCACCATGCTGGGCTCCACGGGTGATGTGATGGGCTGGGAGGCACCATGCTGTGATCCAACGGCAATGCGATGGACTAGTAGACAGGCATGCTCAGATGTACCAAAATTCGGTTCGGGGTACATTCGAATTCGGGTCCGCATGACATTCGAATTCGCCTTCGACCACGAAATTCGGTTCAAATTCATATTCGGTTCGGGGTTACGGCTCAAAATTCGGTAAAAATTCGTGTTTGCGAATTCGGGGTTTTTGTGTGTGTTTTTTTAAAGGGAATTCACATTGAAATAGGTGTACTTAAAAAAACAAAACTAAAAACGTGACGTGTGGCACTGACAGCAGGCATAGCATAGTGTGGACCCTGGCGGTGGGACCACTGACAGCAGCAGGATAAATACAACAGCAGCAGGAGGTGTGGCGTGTGGCACTGGCAGAAGGCAATGCATAGTGTGGACCCTGGCAGTGGGACCACTGACAGCAGCAGGATAAATACAACAGCAGCAGGAGGAGGAGGTGGAGTGACGTGTGGCACTGACAGCAGGCAATGCATAGTGTGGACCCTGGCGGTGGGACCACTGACAGCAGCAGGATAAATACAACAGCAGCAGGAGGTCTGGCGTGTGGCACTGGCAGAAGGCAATGCATAGTGTGGACCCTGGCAGTGGGACCACTGACAGCAGCAGGATAAATACAACAGCAGCAGGAGGAGGAGGTGGAGTGACGTGTGGCACTGACAGCAGGCAATGCATAGTGTGGACCCTGGCGGTGGGACCACTGACAGCAGCAGGATAAAATACAACAGCAGCAGGAGGAGGAGGTGGAGTGACGTGTGGCACTGACAGCAGGCAATGCATAGTGTGGACTCTGGCGGTGGGACCACTGAGAGCAGCAGGATAAATACAACAGCAGCAGGAGGAGGAGGTGGAGTGACGTGTGGCACTGACAGCAGGCAATGCATAGTGTGGACCCTGGCGGTGGGACCACTGACAGCAGCAGGATAAATACAACAGCAGCAGCAGGAGGAGGAGTGACGTGTGGCACTTGCAGCAGGCAATGTATTGTGTTGACCCTGGCTGTGGGACCACTGACAGCAGGAGGATAAATACAACAGCAGCAGGAGGAGGAGGTGGAGTGACGTGTGGCACTGACAGCAGGCAATGCATAGTGTGGACTCTGGCGGTGGGACCACTGACAGCAGCAGGATAAATACAACAGCAGCAGGAGGAGGTGGAGTGACGTGTGGCGCTGACAGCAGGCAATGCATAGTGTGGACCCTGGCAGTGGGACCACTGACAGCAGCAGGATAAATACAACAGCAGCAGGAGGAGGAGGAGGTGGAGTGACGTGTGGCACTAACAGCAGGCAATGCATAGTGTGGACCCTGGCGGTGGGACCACTGACAGTAGCAGGATAAATACAACAGCAGCAGCAGCAGGAGGAGGAGTGACGTGTGGCACTTGCAGCAGGCAATGTATTGTGTTGACCCTGGCGGTGGGACCACTGACAGCAGGAGGATAAATACAACAGCAGCAGGAGGAAGAGGTGGAGTGACGTGTGGCACTGACAGCAGGCAATGCATAGTGTGGACTCTGGCGGTGGGACCACTGACAGCAGCAGGATAAATACAACAGCAGCAGGAGGAGGAGGAGTGACGTGTGGCACTGACAGCAGGCAATGCATAGTGTGGACTCTGGCGGTGGGACTACTGACAGCAGCAGGATAAATACAACAGCAGCAGGAGGAGGAGGAGTGACGTGTGGCACTGACAGCAGGCAATGCATAGTGTGGACTCTGGCGGTGGGACCACTGACAGCAGCAGGATGAAAATGAGGGCGGTTTAATATGTTGCCGCTTTATAAATACAATAAATACATAAATAAATTCATAGGTAAATCAATGCAGCAGGCCAGCAGCAGCAGCAGGAGTCAGGTAGAAATACAATAAATACATAAATAAATTCATAGGTAAATCAATGCAGCAGGCCAGCAGCAGCAGGAGGAGTCAGGTAGAAATACAATAAATACATAAATAAATTCATAGGTAAATAAATGCAGCAGGCCAGCAGCAGCAGCAGGAGGAGTCCGGTAGAAATACAATAAATACATAAATAAATTCATAGGTAAATCAATGCAGCAGGCCAGCAGCAGCAGCAGGAGTCAGGTAGAAATACAATAAATACATAAATAAATTCATAGGTAAATCAATGCAGCAGGCCAGCAGCAGCAGGAGGAGTCAGGTAGAAATACAATAAATACATAAATAAATTCATAGGTAAATCAATGCAGCAGGCCAGCAGCAGCAGGAGTCAGGTAGAAATACAATAAATACATAAATAAATTCATAGTAACCGTAAATCAATGCATCAGGCCAGCAGCAGCAGGAGTCAGGTAGAAATACAATAAATACATAAATAAATTCATAGGTAAATCAATGCAGCAGGCCAGCAGGAGGAGGAGGAGTCACGTATGGCAGGCAGCAGGCAATGTATTGTAATTCCCAGGCAGGCACCTCATGTTCTCCTTTCGCCGACAACAGGTGCCAGGAACGTGCCTTCTATCCAGGCCTGGTTAATCTTCAAAAATGTCAGCCTGTCCACGCCCTCTGTGGACAGACGAGCGCGCTTCTCGGTGACCACGCCACAGGCCGCACTGAAGCACCTCTCAGACAGCACGCTGGAAGGGGGGCAAGACAATACCTCCAGGGCGTACTGCGCAAGCTCCCTCCAGATGTGCAAGCGCTCCACCCAGTACTCCATGGGGTCCACAGGCTCTTCACTGCCAGTGTCAAGCCCTCTGAAGGACCCCATGTAGTCGGCCACCATCCGGATCATGCGCTGGCTGTGACTCTCACCGAAGGTGGCTGCTGCCCGCACCTCCTCTCTTGGCTGCTGTACCTTCATGTAGAACGCCTGCGTCAATGACAGCAGGTCTCCTGGGCGCCTGGCGCTGCTGCTGGCCGCAGGCACCTGCTGCTGTGCTGCTGGACAGGGACAGAGGGAGTGGAAGGCGGGGGAAGGCTTCCTCCAGTCGCCGAACAAGGATCTCCTGCAACTCCCTTGCTCGCTGCTCACGGTCTCTGGCAGGCAGAAACTGATCCCACCTCCCCCTCAGCCGTGGGTCCAGGATCATGCTGATGCAGGCGTCCTCCCTCGCTTGCATCCGCTTGACCCTGGGGTCTGTGCGCAGGCATCGCAGCATGTGCGCTGCCATGGGGAACAGGGTGGACCGTCTAACAGAGACATCAGGGTCAGCGTCCTCCTCCTCCTCCTCTTGCCCCTGAGACTCTTCCTCCTCTCTCCACCCTCGCACCACTGCTGCTGCGCTCCGATGTCCCCCCCCCAGGAGCAATGTCCAGCACCTTCAACTCCTCCTCCTCCAGGGACTCAAATACCTGCGGAGCAGTGGACTGCGCAGGCGGCTGCTGTTCCAGCTGCTTCAGGGCCTCCTCTCCCAAATCCACCAAATCGCCAAGTGCCCTGTCCAGCAGACAAAGGGCACCCACTGGCAGAGAGATGCCCGTTGTTCACTCACCAGGTTGGTTCCCTGCAGGAAGGGAGCCAACACCAAGCAGACCTGCTGCATCTGCCCCCATTGCGCGTTGGTGAGGAGCTGGAGTGTGGTGCTGCTTCTGCTGCCGGCGACAGTGGCATCATAGATGTACCGGTTGACAGCCCTCCTCTGCTCAACCAGCCGCTCCAACATCGCCAGGGTGGAGTTCCAGCGAGTTGGCACATCTATGATGAGGCAGTGTCGTGGCAGGCCCTCCTGCTGCTGGATGTCTGCCAGTTTTGCTGCGGCAGCTACTGAGCGGCGGAAAGTGCGCACAATTTTCCGCGCCGCTTCTAACAGCTCCTCCATCCCCAGGTAGGTGCGCATGAACTTTTGCACCACCAGGTTCAGGACGTGGGCCAAGCAAGGGACGTGGAGCAAGTCTCCACTGCTGATGGCAGACAGCAGGTTGGCGGCATTGTCGGACACCACCAATCCCACAGTGAGGCCTCTGGGGGTCAGCCACGTCCTCTCCTGCTCCCTGAGGTAACGGAGCAGTTTGGATGCCGTCAAGGAGTTCTTCCCCAGGCTTTTCATCTCCAGCAGCGCTTGGCAGTGGCGGGCCTTCACGCTGCTGGAGAGACAGGATTGCTTGGCGGTGGGAGCTGCTGCTTCTCCCCTGACCCCGCGCGGTGGCACCACATAGTGGGCGACTGGTGCTGCTGCGCCCGAGGATGGACCTGCTGCTTCCTCGCTCGGGCTTTCCACCAGGCTGACCCAGTGGGCCATAAAGGACAGATAGCGCTCTGTTCCAAACCGGCTGCTCCAGGAATCTGACAGCGTGATCCAGCGCGCTGCCCACGTTCTCCATGGCAGAGCGGTGCAGTGCTGGGATCGCCCTGCGGGAGAAATAGTGGCGGCTGGGGACTTGCCACTCCGGGATCCCAACCTGCAGCAGCGCTCTGATGTCACTCCCCTCCTGCAAGGAATATGGCAGGAGCTGGGAGCACATGGCCCGGGCAAGCAACCCGTTCAGCAACCGGATGCACCTGTGGGCGGGAGGCAGCACCTTGGTCACACCGGGGAATGCTTCGCTGAGCAGGGTCTGGCAGTGTTTGCCTGCACGGGAGGATGGGGAGGCCCCTGTGGAGGGAGCTGATGAGGCCACTGAGGACTGGCTGCCCGGGGGGGCAGGGGGGAGTGAGTTGCTGCTGCTGCTGGATGGGCAGGAGGGGCTGCTGCTGCTGCTGGATGGGCAGAAGGGTCGGCTGCTACTGCTGAAATCTGTGCAGTGGCTGTCTGGCTCTGACCACTGCCTGCACCACTTTGCATAAGCTTCTCCAACTCATTAAAGTCCTCAAAATGTCTGCTCTGTAAGTGGGTCTGCAGGCACGAGGTACTCAATTTGTGGATATCGCGACCTCTGCTGAGACTGAGATTGAAACTGTTGCAAATTGCACGGGTCGGGTCCACTGGGCACTTGGTGAAGTACCGCCAAACTGGGGACTTCAATCTGCTCTTTGAGCTTGAGGGCTGGGGTTTTTGGGTGCCCTTGGAGGATTGTGCCTTTTTGGTTGTAGTTAGAGGTTTGCTGCGGGTGGTGGTAGCGACTGAAGCAGCAGGCTGTGGCTCCTGCCTTCCACGCCCTGTGCTGGCCGCCTTGCTGCTGCCGCGCCTCTGCGCCAGAGACGCCTGCTCCTCCGATGACGAGCTGCCTTCAACCAACTGTGCTGGTGGTACTGGTGGCACATTGGAAGGATCTATCAAGTCATTATCATCAACCCCAAACAAATCCTGTGAGCCCGACTCAACCAACTCCTCTACCCCAACATCCCCTGCTTCACGCCCCTCCTCCTCAGTGCCAACAACAAACTTCTGCACCTCAAACTCCTCCTCCTCGGATGGCCCCATCATCTCCAACTCATACTTCTGCCAAACATTCCTGTACATGGTCACAGTCTCAGGGGAGAAGAACGTGCTCATTAAGGGCAGGCTGGTCGATGGGGTCACCGTGACCATGGCCTCAAGCGCTGGTGGAGGCCTGCTGCGGACAGGAGTGCTGGTGGCACTAGTCTCGCTGGTGCTGGAGGCCTGGCTGGAAAAGGTGGCTTCCTGCCCCGCCATCATTTCCACCACAGCCTGCACCTGACTCTCCCCAATGGGCCGTGGGCAACGACCCGTCTCAAAGATGGGCGCAACACGCTGCTGTTGCGCCTCTGCTCCCTCCTCCCTGTGGTCAGTGGCTGGCGGCGGACCAGTCCCAGACCTGCTGCTGCTGGCAGTGGCTCCTGCAATGGCTGCCTTGCCCTCTTCCTCTACCTCTGCCAGTCATTGTGCACTATACAAATAAAGTAAAAAAAATAAGTAGAAGAGGGCAGGAAAGGGTGTAAACTTTAATAAAGTCTGTGTTGGTGGTGACTTGGTGGTGACTAGTAGTAGTAGTAGGCAGTAGTAGTACGCACGCAGGTAACTAAGAAACACCTAGCGTACTACGCTACAAGTAAGTCGTGCGGCAGACAGTCGGTGACAATTACAAACGGTCACACACGGTCAGACGCAATCAATAAGCTCGGGCAGGCGACAGACAGACACAGGTCACTCACAACGGATGCTGGTGGTGGCCTGTTTGTGTTGTAACTCTTATTTATTACACACACTACGGATGATAATAAAATCACACTGTAAAAGTGAAAAAAATAAGTGAACGGGTACTAGTAGACTAGTAGTATAGTAGTAGATACTAGTAGTATGCACGCACACAGGTAACTAAGAAACACCTAGCGTACTACGATACAAGTAAGTCGTGCGGCAGACAGTCGGTGACAATTACAACAATCGGTCACACACGGTCAGACGCATTCAATCAATAGGCTCGGGCAGGTGAGGTGACAGACAGTCACAGGTCAGGTCACTCACAATGGATGCTGGTGGTGGCCTGTCACAGTCAGTAACTAACTAACACAGTACTGAAACTAATAAAGTAACAGACTACAGCAGTAATAATTAACTAAACTAGTACTACTAGTACACAACTAACTAGAATCCCTAACCTACCTAAGCTAGAAGTAGGCTAAGGCTACCTAGGCTAGCAGGCCTAGCCTGATCACAGACTAACACTAGCCTAGCACAGTATACACTATACACTAGCTGACTAAAAACAATCAAAATACTAGCTAACTATATAAGACAACAATAAATATGTTTAGGAGGTGTTTAGGAAGCAAAACGCTAGGTTTAGCAGTGAAAAGCACTTGCTCAGACACAGCACAGCACTGGAGAATCTCTCAGTACCAGCAGCAGTCACACAAGTGCGTGGCTCCGCAACATGGCCGCCGCCTTATATAGAGGAGAGGAGGGCCAGGCTCCCCTCCTCTGATTCTTTGCTAGGGTTGCCAGGTCCTCGGCAGGAGGACTTCTGATTGGCCCAATCACGCCATCCCCGAATCCCGAAGTCGAACCCACAGCTCCATCCGGCCGAATTCGAGCGCGCACATTCGGCAGGCTTCGTATTCGGATCGCAGCATTCGGGTTCGGGTTCGCATGCGGCAAACCCAAAAAACACCCGAATTTTTCGGGGGAACTTCGCATTCGGGGTCCTGCTGAGCAACCCTGCTAGTAGACACCATGCTGGGCTCCACGGGTGACGCGATGGACTAGGAGGCCCAATGCTGGGTTCCACGGATCATGTGATGGACTAGGAGGACAGGACAGTGCTGGGGTTTAGTTAATGCTGTATGGAGGTGCAAGTCAGCAAAGTGGTTCAGCTGATACAATCGGGGTGCAGGCCAGTGCTGCTGGGGTTCAACTAATGGTATCTGGGGGTGAGGGCCAGTGCAGCATCTGCGGGTGAGGGTCAGTGCAGCATCTGGGGGTGAGGGTCAGTGCAGCATCTGGGGGTGAGGGCCAGTGCAGCATCTGGGGGTGAGGGCCAGTGCAGCATCTGGGGGTGTGCAGCATTTGGGGATGAGGGCCAGTGCAGCATCTGGGGGTGTGCAGCATCTGGGGGTGAGGGCCAGTGCAGCATCTGGGGGTGAGGGCCAGTGCAGCATCTGGGGGTGTGCAGAATTTGGGGGTGAGGGCCAGTGCAGCATCTGTGGGTGTGCAGCATCTGTGGGTGTGCAGCATCTGGGGGTGAGGGCCAGTGCAGCATCTGGGGGTAAGGGCCAGTGCAGCATCTGGGGGTGAGGGCCAGTGCAGCATCTGGGGGTGAGGGCCAGTGCAGCATCTGGGGGTGTGCAGCATTTGGGGGTGAGGGCCAGTGCAGCATCTGTGGGTGTGCAGCAACTGGGGCTGCGGGCCAGTGCTGATTTTTTTTTTTTTTTTTTTTTTTTTGTGCTTCCTTGGCTCCCGCCTTTCGGCAGGGGCCCTGAATGCTAGGGCTTAAAGCCGCATACCCGGGAAAAATGACAGTGCCATTATAACACTGCCACAAAACCGGGCATGCGGCGCCCTCTGGGTCCTTCTCAAAGGGAAGGACCCAAGGGTTCCCTTCCCCCCGAACCGAGGTTCGGAGAGGAGTGGAACCCTTATCCCCTCGCCAGAGGCTCGGGGCCAGTGCTGATGTCTTAGCTGATATTAGCTGGATGCAGGAGAAAGGCAATGGGCTGTTCCTTCTCTCAGTATTATAGAAGCAGAGCTGGAAGGGTGGGTGAAGGGAGGGAGAGGGAGGGGATTCTCCCTCTCGGATTAGGGCTGGGCAGTTCTCACAATTTGGAAGGAATGTTTTGGGAAGACTGCAGCGATTGGCTGCTCTTCTTCAGTGTGTCTGGGTGGAGTTCAGCTCTGACTCAACAATTCCTCTCCAGAGACAACAGGACGAAACAAGCTCAGCAAAAGAAACTGCAGCCTCTCCCTGACTGCTCTTCTGCAGCAAGCAACCGAGCCTGCTCGCCCTCTGCAAGGGGCTATCACCAGCTGCTCGCCCTTCTCTGCACGGGGCCCTCGCCAGCTTCTCTGCACAGGACTCTGTAACTTTCCCCCACTCTCCCTACACACACACCATGTTTCTTGTGAACCAGCTGAAAGATGTGGTGGGCAGTGGAGGTGGCCAGGGGGGTGGCGGAGGTGCTGGACTCGGCAAAGTCCTCTCAGGAGCCATGAAGAGTGTTGCAGGATCCGGCAAAGCTGGTGGTGGAGGCGGAGGAGTTGGTAACATTTTACAAGGAGCCCTTGGTGGCCTTGCAGGTTCCGGGCAGGGTGGAGGTGCTGGCAAGTTAATATCAGGAGCCCTCAGCAGCCTTAGTGGTGGCGGTGGTGGTGCTGGACAGGCCGGCGGTGCCGGGAAACTTTTTGCAGGAGCCGGAGGTGCTGGAGGTGGAGGAGGAGGACAAGGGATGAACATCCTTGGAGGAATTCTAGGACTCATAGGCGATGCCATTGCAAGTTACAAACCAGAGCCTCCACCAGCTCCCTGTGCCAACTCTTACCAACAAGAGGCTTATGAGAATGACGAGCAGCGGCAATTCCGCCGCCTCTTCAAGCAGCTGGCCGGTGAGGACATGGAAGTCTCTCCTGTGGAACTCCAGAATGTCCTGAACAAAGTGGTGGCTAAGCACCAGGATCTAAAGACGGAAGGCTTCAGCATCGACACCTGTCGCAGCATGGTGGCCGTCATGGACAGCGATCAAACCGGCAAGCTGGGCTTCGAGGAATTCAAATACCTCTGGAATAACATCAAGAAGTGGCAGTGCATCTACAAGCAGTTTGACACGGAGAAGACAGGCTACATTCCGGCCGAGAGAATGCCAGAGGCCGTCCAGGCTGCCGGGTTCAACCTCGACAAGCAACTGCACCAGCTGCTGATCCGCCGCTACGCCGACGACAAGGGCAGGGTGAACTTTGACAGCTTTATCAGCAGCATGGTGCGCATGGACTGCATGTTCCGGGCATTCAAGGCTCTGGACATGGATGGAGATGGCCAGGTCGAGGTGCGGCTACCAGAGTGGCTGAACATGACTATCTATTCGTAGGTGACCCCCGCTGGAGGATAATCTTGGCATATCTTGGCAGGGTGGGGAGGAGGGGCTCCGGAGGGTCTGGTATTATCTCTTGTAAGTTTGTATATCAGCTTCAGCTACTTGGTATGAATCTCAGTATTGGCAATAAAGGCATAATGTGTAGACGTTGGGCAGGCTGGAGATTATTTTGCACTCGTCAGCATTGACAGGGTAACAATACCGGAGGGACAGGCAGGGTTGGGGGCGGTGGGGAGACGGCTGTGGCTGTGTTTCCTGCGGGCACCGCAGCTTAACCCCTCAGGTGCTGGCACGGCAAGGCTTCCGCTCAGCTCAGTGTGGTGTATGACTCATACATTCAGCATCATCTGATCCGCAGAAGCCTGGCATGGAGCACGGACCACGATGTGACTGGTGGGGCTCCCATCCCCCACACAGACACGGGGGTCTCCAGGAGTTAAATATTGAGGGGGCACAGGACATCCAGGCAAACCTGTTAAGATGCAGCATAGGTCATATCAGACCATAGAGAGAGTTGCTAGAATGGTTAGATACACAGTGACTGTGACTCCTGCAGAACTAACAGTGAGAACTGGCTATCACAGCTGCTAACTCAGGCCCAGTGCACACCAAAAACCTCTAGCAGATCCTCAAAACGCTAGAGGTTTTTGAAGCAGATTTTCAGAGCCATTCTAGGCGTATTAGAGAGGTTTTCTAAACATGCCTAGCGGTTTTTGGAGCGTTTGTGTAGCAGATTTCATATATTGTTACAGTAAAGCTGTTATTGAACAGCTACTGTAACAAACGCCTGGAAAACAGCCCTGATGTAGCGTTTTTCAGAGCGCTTTGAGCTTTTCCTATACTTTACATTGAGGCAGAAGCGCATCTGCAAACCGCAAAAATGCTGCAGGAGCCATGTTTGTGATTTGCTAAAAACCTCAAACCGCTGGTGTGCACCATCCCATAGAGATACATAAGCCGAGCGTTTTCACAGGCGGCAGCGGTTTTGAAAACGCTGCCGAAAATGCTTGGTGTGCATCAGCCCCTCACTGACATCTCTGTGGCCCCTGCCATGGTCTGATATAACCCAGACAAGGGATGGAAATTTCTGCCACTCAATAGCAGATGATATTTGAAATTTTACAAATATAAAAAGTATTTATCTTCTTGTGTCCGTTATTGTCATTAAATCTCCGAATAAAAAATTCCAAACAGATTTCTAGAATGAGACACTTATAAATTCTGAGCTGATACAAATGTTTTGTTAATTTTATGCATCTTGGAATTGGGCCAATCATTTCCATTATTTATTGGTCCAATGCAGAGCAGCATAAGGCCTCTTTTCCACGAACTGTTGAGCTGTGTGTTCGGCAAGCAGTTATCAGGCAGCAGTGAGCAGTTACAGTTGTGAGAGCTTGAGAGGCATTTCACTGCCTGTAAACAGTTAGTGGAAAAGAGGCCTTAGGCTGGGTGCACACTCAGCAGTGCAGGAAACGTAACATTTTGATGTATAGGCATTTGTGCGTTTTTAGTGCTTTTTGTCAGTTTTCTAAGTTTTTGCTGTTTTTTCCGGCACATGCGGTTTGTTCCTTTTTGCATGTGTTTTGCATGCATTTTAATGCATTTGTAGTTCGCAATGCTTTTATGCAGATCACTAAAAAAAATCAACAGGAAATACATCAAACTCTTTTTTTAAGAAAATTGCATATAAAAACGCATGCAAAATGCAATACCTCTGTGTCACCATTGACTTTCATTATGTGCATTTTTTTATGCGTTGCAACAAAACCAGCGTTTTTAAAAACACACATTGCAGAACGCAGGTATATGCATTTTTTTCATGCGGCCCATTGACTTGCATTATGTGAGTTTTCTGCAACGCTAGCATTTCTGCCAAGTGTGTTCCCTGCCTCAATCTGCATAAAAATTTACATAACATTTGCACCAACTTGGGACTGATGAATATCTCATTAATCCCTGCAGTTCTCCTTTGATTTTCTCAGATATATTGCTGACAATGTGTATAATTATATAAATCATGTGTCTAGAGATGCTTCTGTGCTTCTCTGTGGCCTGAGAGTGGCCATGCATTACTGGATATTACAGAACAATTGATCTTCCATTTTGATAACGTTATCAAATCGGAAGAGAATAGGTGCTGCAATATGGCCGCCCGAGCGATCTTTCACCCTCAAATGTATAAGTGTCTCCCCCCAATGCCTGTGACCAGTGTAAAGTGTCACCTCTCCGCTTGTGCGAATCCTAGTGTCCGTGACTTGGCGTGTGTAGTGACGTCACACATGTGCTAGTGTGACATGGTACAGGCGCTCACAGTGACTGTGAGCGCCTTTACCATGTCACACTTGCACATGTGTGACGTCACTACACACGCCAAGTCACGTGGTACACCTCTCTCTGGGATGCCGAACACCAGAGTCCTCCTGACTGACAGATAAGACGTTTAAGCCTTGTTCACATCAGGGCCGTTTCTGAGCGCTTGATTGCGCTGTGCGTTCTTCAAGGTATTGATTTTCCCATGTGATTAAATGTGCCGCGTTCACATCTATGCGCTGTGCTGCGTTACAAAAACGTGGTGCTGCATGCATTTCTGTGCGTTGAGCTGCAAAGCGCACATCAATGCAAGTGAATGAGTGCATTTTTTAGCACATAGAAGCGCATGCGTTTTTTTACCCCTAATTGAAAAAATATATCTATTTTCATATGAAAACAAAGCTTTATTGACAACTGCTACAATAAGCAAAACATGCTTTAAAAAGCGCACCCCAACGCAGAAACGCATGCATTTTTTTATCATGTGCTTTTACGCGTTTCTCAATGCACCCAATGTGAACGAGACCTAAAGGACAACTGTAGTAAGAAAAATACGGAGGCTGCCATGTTTATGTCCTTATAAACAATACCAGTTGCCTGACAGCCTTGCTGATCCTCTGCCTCTAATGCTTTCAGCCATAGACCCTGAACAAGCGTGCAGCAGATCAGCCGTTTATGACATTACTGTCAGATCTGACAATATTAGCCGCATGCTGCTTTCTGGTGTTATTTAGACACTACTGCAGCCAATTAGATAAGCTGGACTGCCATGCAACTGGTATTGCTTAGAAAGAAATAAATAGCAAATCTATGAATATGCAGTTGGAAGATTTGGGCGCAGGATAAAGCCGATAAACGTCTCACCCTGCTCCTGCACAAGTCCCGGTGGCGTTAATTACTGTCCTCCTCCAGGCCGCTATGGATAGTGGGGGGAAGATGTAATAGCTTCCAGCTATTGCTGACGGCCAAATTACACTGTTTTATTGTAATTTTTGCTCAATCTTTTGACGGCGCCCAAACTACTCACTGAGCGCAGCTATAGCCGTAATTCCTATTACAGCCTATGGCGGCGCCGGCTGCCCCCAAATCTCATGCGCTGTTTTTACAGCGCACGGAGAAATATGCCTCTATATTCCTCCATATGCAGTTTCTGCAACACACGCCCGAATCCCTACAGCGATTCGGGCTCCATTTTTGCAGCACAACAGAAGCAGCGGCCAAATCGGAAACAGCCGCTGCTCCTATTGGAAACTTGGGAACTGAAGTAAGAGGTATACGGAGGCTGCCATATTTATTTCTTTTAACCAGCCGGGCGGTATGGATTAGCTCAGCTCGTCCATCACCGCCGGAGGCTGCCGCTCAGGCCCTGCTGGGCCGATTTTTATGAAATAAAAAGCAGCACACGCAGCCGGCACTTTGCCAGCCGCGTGTGCTACCTGATCGCCGCCGCGCGCATCGTCGAAAGAGGGTCCCCCCAGCCGCCCGAGCCCAGCGTAGCCGGAACAAACAGTTCCGGCCAGCGCTAAGGTCTGGATCGGAGGCGGCTGACGTCCATGACGTCACTCCGCTCGTCGCCATGGCGACGAGGTAAGCATAACAAGGAAGGCCGCTCATTGCTCGCCCGGAGCGCCCTCTAGTGGGCTTTCATGCAGCCAACTTTCAGTTGGCTGCATGGAATAGTTTTTTTTTATTAAAAAAAAAACCCTCCCGCAGCCGCCCTGGCGATCTTAATAGAACGCCAGGGTGGTTAAATCAATACCAGTCTGACATTGTCAGAAACGCCTGATCTGCTGCATGCTTGTTCAGGGGCTATGGCTAATAGTATTAGAGGCAGAGGAGCAGCAGGAGGGCCAGGCAACTGGCATTACTTAGATGGAATTAAATATGGCAGCCTCCATATCCCTCTCACTTCAGTTGTCCTTTAACCCCAATCTGTGCATAGATGTGTTCTGTTCTCCACCCGCAGCTAATCCTGTTCTATGGAGAGGGTAGGGCGGTGGGAAACAATAGCATTTGTCTGATTAGCGTCTAAGGCCTGGGACCCACTAGCAGCTACTTTCTAAGCACTTGTGATTTGTAAAAAGCCCTTGCTAATGTAATGCTATGGGGGATAAAAAAAAAACAAAAAAAAAAAACACATCCCTCAAGTGGGATCACACACATAGCATTACATTAGCAAGAGCTTTTTAAATCACAAACACTTAGGCCCAGTGCACACCAAAACCGCTAGCAGATCGTCAAAACGCTAGCGGTTTTGGGAGCAGAGAGCAGATATTTGGCCAGGTGCACACCAAACGTATTTTGTATGCGATCCACCAGCCGCATCAGCCAGTGAAAACGCTTGGCTATTGTATTTCAATGTGTGGTGCACACCGGCGGTTTGAGGTTTTTTAGCAAACCGCAAACGCGCAGCAGGAGGCGCGTTTGCGGCTTGGCAAAAACCTCAAACCGCCGATGTGCACCATCCCATTGCAATACATTAGCCAAGCATTTTTCCAGGCGGATGCGGCCGGCGGATCGCTCCAAAAACCGCTCGGTGTGCACTGGGCCTTAGGCTGGGTGCACACTTGTCAGTGCGTGAAAGGTCGTGTTTTCTGTCATGTGCGGTTCTGCATTTTTAGTGCGGTTTTCCCGCACATGCGTCTTGCACTTTTAATGAGTTTTGTATGCATTTTATGCAAATCACAGGAAGTGGAAATACATCATAAAAGGATGAAAAAAACATGCATATAAAAACGCAATACCTCTGCGTCACCATTGACTTTCATTATGTGCGTTTTTATATGCATTTTTGAAAATTATGCGTTTTTTTTAAAGGACTTACGAGCCCAAATAATAAAAATAAAAGTTAAGTACCTGCCTGAAATTTGAATGCACGGAGGACGCCATCCGCGCCCTCCATGCAGTTCCGCCGGGTCCCCGCAGTTAAATCGTCCTCCAGGGGAGCTCCCAACCCCACAGCCCGGGTCAGGCTCTCCTGCCTCTAGCAAAATGGCCGCCTGAGCTGGCCGCGGCTGCGCAGTCTGCACAGACGTGAGTGCGGCTGCGCAGCTCTAGGGCCTCCCCCCGATCCACACTACAGGCTGTTTCCTGTAGCGTGGATCGGGGGAGGGGGTAGCAGACTGGGGGGACTGCACGGAGGGCGCGGATGGCATCCTCCGTGCATTCAAATTTCAGGCAGGTACTTAACTTTTTTTTTTTTTGGGCTCGTAAGACCTTTAAAACCCTGGTCTTGTTGCATTTTATGCGGCCCATTGACTAACATTATACGCATAAATACTGCATTTTACGCAACGCTAGCATTTCTGCCTAGTGTTTTCCCTGCCTTAGAAAAGCGCTGCTAGTGGGTTTAAGGCCTAAGGCCTTATACACACAACCAATTTTGATTGGCCAATCACTGACCAATTTTACCACCTCCATGTAGTATTAGGGCCAACAGATTTTAAATAACATGAACGGATTGTGTAGGTAAATTCTCATATTACATCACAATCAAAATTGGACGTGTGTACGCAACCTGAGAGAATGTGGAAGCAGACATCGGGGCGACGCTATATACCAATAAAGAGCAATATATAGCTATAGGAAGTGTTTCTGATGCTGAAAATAGGATATTTAACATAAAAGTGGGTACCCTGAAAAATTGACAGAAATCTACTATATGTCACTACAGTTCCTCTTTAACCACTTGCCGACCGCCTACTTCATATTGGCGGAGGCAAAGTGGCAGCCCCAGGACCACGTAACGCAGATTGGCGTCAGGTCCTGGGGCACTCTCTGGCCGGGGATCGCGCACTGGGATACGCGCGCATCCACCGGCAATAGGCTCCGCCCACCCGCGACGTCAACCCGCCGGCCAATCGGAAGCGCCGGCGGGTTGTTAACCCCGCGATCGCCGCTACAAAGTGTATAATACACTTTGTAATATATACAAAGTGTATTATACAGGCTGCCTCCTGCCCTGGTGGTCCCAGTGTCCGAGGGACCACCAGGGCAGGCTGCAGCCACCCTAGTCTGCACCCAAACACACTGATCTGCCCCCCCCTGCCCCCTGATCGCCCACAGTACCCCTCAGACCCCCCCCTGCCCACCCCCCAGACCACCATTTGCACACAATCACCCCCCTAATCACCCATCAATCACTCCCTGTCACTATCTGTCAACGCTATTTTTTTTTTTAGTCCCTAAACTGCCCCCTGCTCCCTCCTGATCACCCCCCCACCCCTCAGATTCTCCCCAGACCCCCCCCCCCCTGCGTACTGTATGCATCTATCCCCCCTGATCAACTGTCAATCACCTGTCAATCACCTGTCAATCACCTGTCAATCACCCGTCAATCACCCCGTCACTGCCACCCATCAATCAGCCCCTAACCTGCCCCTTGCGGGCAATCTGATCACCCACCCACACCAATAGATCGCCCGCAGATCCGACATCAGATCACCTCCCAAATCCATCGTTTACATCTATTCTCTCCTCTAAACACCCACTAATTACCCATCAATCACCCCCTATCACCACCTGTCACTGTTACCCATCAGATTAGACCCTTGCGGGCACCCAATCGCCCGCCCACACACTCAGATTGCCCTCAACCCCCCCCCCTTATCGATTCGCCAGTGCATTATTTACATCCGTTCTTCCCTGTAATAACCCACTGATCACCTGTCAATCACCCCCTGTCACTGCCACCCATCAATCACCCCCTGTCACTGCCACCCATCAATCAGCCCCTAACCTGCCCCTTGCGGGCAATCTGATCACCCACCCACACCAATAGATCGCCCGCAGATCCGACATCAGATCACCTCCCAAATCCATCGTTTACATCTATTCTCTCCTCTAAACACCCACTAATTACCCATCAATCACCCCCTATCACCACCTGTCACTGTTACCCATCAGATTAGACCCTAATCTGCCCCTTGCGGGCACCCAATCACCCGCCCACACGCTCAGATTGCCCTCAGACCCCCCCCCCCCTTATCAATTCGCCAGTGCAATATTTACATCTGTTATTCCCTGTAATAACCCACTGATCACCTGTCAATCACCCATCAATCACCCCCTGTCACTGCCACCCATCAATCACCCCCTGTCACTGCCACCCATCAATCAGCCCCTAACCTGCCCCTTGCGGGCAATCTGATCACCCACCCACACCAATAGATCGCCCGCAGATCCGACATCAGATCACCTCCCAAGTGCAGTGTTTACATCTCTTCTCTCCTCTAAACACCCACTAATTACCCATCAATCACCCCCTATCACCACCTGTCACTGTTACCCATCAGATTAGACCCTAATCTGCCCCTTGCGGGCACCCAATCACCCGCCCACACCTCAGAACGCCCTCAGACCCCAGCCCTGATCACCTCGCTAGTGCATTGCTTGCATCTATTTCCCCCCTCTAATCACACCTTGAGACACCCATAAATCACCTCCTGTCACCCCCTAGCACACCTACCCATC
This sequence comes from Hyperolius riggenbachi, assembly GCF_040937935.1. Taxonomy (NCBI): domain Eukaryota; kingdom Metazoa; phylum Chordata; class Amphibia; order Anura; family Hyperoliidae; genus Hyperolius; species Hyperolius riggenbachi. Next base: position 349,240,232 of record NC_090651.1, on the reverse strand, counting down.
AGATCAGGCCCTAATTTGCCCCGTGTGGGCTCCTGATCACTCGGCCAAACCCTCAGATCCCCCTCAGACCCCCTTCCGATCACCTCCCCAGTGCATTGATTGCATCTATTTTCCCCTTTAACCGCCCCCTGAGACACCCATCAATCACCTCCTGTCACCCCCCTAGCACTCCTATTCATCAGATCAGGCCCAATACATCCTGTCATCTAAGAGGCCACCCTGCTTATGACCGTTTCCACAAAATTTGCCCTCTCATAGACCACCTGTCATCAAAATTTGCAGATGCTTATACCCCTGAACAGTCATTTTGAGAAATTTGGTTTCCAGACTACTCACAGTTTTGGGCCCGTAAAATGCCAGGGCAGTATAGGAACCCCACAAGTGACCCCATTTTAGAAAGAAGACACCCCAAGGTATTCTGTTAGGTGTATGATGAGTTCATAGAAGATTTTATTTTTTGTCACAAGTTAGCGGAAATTGGATTTTTATTGTTTTTTTTCACAAAGTGTCATTTTTCACTAACTTGTGACAAAAAATAAAATCTTCTATGAACTCACCATACCCCTAACGGAATACCTTGGGGTGTCGTCTTTCTAAAATGGGGTCACTTGTGGGGTTCCTATACTGCCCTGGCATTTTAGGGGCCCTAAACCGTGGGGAGTAGTCTAGAAAACAAATGCCTCAAAATGACCTGTGAATAGGACGTTGGGCCCCTTAGCGCACCTAGGCTGCAAAAAAGTGTCACACATGTAGTATCGCCATACTCAGGAGAAGTAGTATAATGTGTTTTGTGGTGTATTTTTACACATACCCATGCTGGGTGGGAGAAATCTCTCTGTAAATGGACAATTGTGTGTAAAAAAAATCAAAAATGTGTCATTTACAGAGATATTTCTCCCACCCAGCATGGTTATATGTAAAAATACACCACAAAACACATTATACTACTTCTTCTGAGTACGGCGATACCACATGTGTGACACTTTTTTGCAGCCTAACTGTGCTAAGGGGCCCAAAGTCCAATGAGTACCTTTAGGATTTCACAGGTCATTTTGAGACATTTGGGTTCAAGACGACTACTCACGGTTTAGGGCCCCTAAAATGCCAGGGCAGTATTGGAACCCCACAAATGACCCCATTCTAGAAAGAAGACACCCCAAGGTATTCCGTTAGGAGTATGGTGAGTTCATAGAAGATTTTATTTTTTGTCACAAGTTAGCGGAAATTGATATGTATTGTTTTTTTTTTTCACAAAGTGTCATTTTCCGCTAACTTGTGACAAAAAAAAAAATCTTCTATGAACTCACCATACCCCTAACGGAATACCTTGGGGTGTCTTCATTCTAAAATGGGGTCACTTGTGGGGTTCCTATACTGCCCTGGCATTTTAGGGGCCCTAAACCGTGAGGAGTAGTCTAGAATCCAAATGCCTCAAAATGACCTGTGAATAGGACGTTAGGCCCCTTAGCGCACCTAGGTTGCAAAAAAGTGTCACACATGTGGTATCGCCGTACTCAGAAGAAGTAGTATAATGTGTTTTGAGGTGTATTTTTATACATACCCATGCTGGGTGGGAGAAATCTCTCTGTAAATGGACAATTGTGTGTAAAAAAAATCAAATAATTGTCATTTACAGAGATATTTCTCCCACCTAGCATCTGTATGTGTAAAAATACACCCCAAAACACATTATACTACTTCTCCTGAGTACGGCGGTACCACATGTGTGGCACTTTCTTGCACCCTAAGTGCGCTAAGGGGCCCAAAGTCCAATGAGTACCTTTAGGATTTCACAGGTCATTTTGCGACATTTGGTTTCAAGACTACTCCTCACGGTTTAGGGCCCCTAAAATGCCAGGGCAGTATAGGAACCCCACAAATGACCCCATTTTAGAAAGAAGACACCCCAAGGTATTCCGTTAGGAGTATGGTGAGTTCATAGAAGATTTTATTTTTGTCACAAGTTAGCAGAAAATGACACTTTGTGAAAAAAAACAATTAAAATCAATTTCCGCTAACTTGTGACAAAAAAAAAAAATCTTCTATGAACTCACCATCCTCCTAATGGAATACCTTGGGGTGTCTTCCTTCTAAAATGGGGTAATTTGTGGGATTCCTATACTGTCCTGGCATTTTAGGGGCCCTAAACCGTGAGGAGCAGTCTTGAAACGAAATTTCTCAAAATGACCTGTGAAATCCTAAAGGTACTCATTGGACTTTAGGCCCCTTAGCGCAGTTAGGGTGCAAAAAAGTGCCACACATGTGGTATCGCCGTACTCAGGAGAAGTAGTATAATGTGTTTTGGGGTGTATTTTTCCACATACCCATGCTGAGTGGGAGAAATATCTCTATAAATTGACAATTGTGTGTTAAAAAAAGAAAACAATTGTCATTTATGGAGATATTTCTCCCACCCAGCATGGGTATGTGTAAAAATACACCCCAAAACACATTATACTACTTCTCCTGAGTACGGCAATACCACATGTGTGGCACTTTTTTGCAGCCTAACTGCGCTAAGGGGCCCAAAGTCCAATGAGCATCTTTAGGCTTTACAGGGGTGCTTACAATTAGGCACCCCCCAAAATGCCAGGACAGTGAACACACCCCACAAATGACCCCATTTTGGAAAGTAGACACTTCAAGGTATTCAGAGAGGAGCATAGTGAGTCCGTGGCAGATTTCATTTTTTTTTGTCGCAAGTTAGAAGAAATGGAAACTTTTTTTTTTTTTTTTTTTTGTTACAAAGTGTCATTTTCCGCTAACTTGTGACAAAAAATAAAATCTTCTATGAACTCACCATGCCTCTCACTGAATACTTTGGGATGTCTTCTTTCCAAAATGGGGTCATTTGGGGGGTATTTGTACTATCCTGGAATTTTAGCCCCTCATGAAACCTGACAGGTGCGCAGAAAAGTCAGAGATGCTTGAAAATGGGAAAATTCACTTTTTGCACCATAGTTTGTAAACGCTATAACTTTTACCCAATCCAATAAATATACACTGAATGGGTTTTTTTTTATCAAAGACATGTAGCAGAATAACTTTCGCGCTCAAATGTATAGGAAATTTTACTTTATTTGAAAACTGTCAGCACAGAAAGTTAAAAAAGTCATTTTTTTGACAAAATTCATGTCTTTTTTGATGAATATAATAAAAACTAAAACTCGCAGCAGCAATCAAATAGCACCGAAAGAAAGCTGTATTAGTGACAAGAAAAGGAGGTAGAATTCATTTAGGTGGTAGGTTGTATGACTGAGCAATAAACCGTGAAAGCTGCAGTGGTCCGAATGGAAAAAAAGGCTCTGGTCCTTAAGGGGTTTTATGACTGCAGTCCTTAAGTGGTTAATAGCCCTTTTCCACTTGCAATCGCTAGCGTTAGCGCTAAACGCTAGCGATTCAGCAAAATCCTTTTTTCCCCCGGCGATAGCATTTGCGAATTTGCACTGCAGGGCATAGCAAAATCGCTTCGCCGCGCGATCGCGTTTGTGTAAAAAGCGAACCGCGGTAGTGGAAATAACCTACCGCGATTCCTATGTTATTTAGCAATCCCTAGCGATTTTAAAAATCGCTAGTGATTTGTGCTTTTGCGATTCAGCAAACGCAATCGCGCTAGTGGAAAAGGGGCCTTAGGGCTTGTTCACACTAGAGGAGTTTTTTTGGATTTTTTAAGCGCAGGCGATTTGTACAAATCGCCCTAAAAGCGCTTACACTATGCTTTCCAACAAGATAGTTCTCATTGGGGCGTTCCGTTTGCTTGCTGCTGGAAAAAAGCGCTGCATGTACCATTTTCGGGGCGATTTGCCCTGAATGGAAGGTATAGAGAAATTGCAAAGCGCTTGAAAAAGCACTTTGTATAGCGATTTCCCCAGCGCTTTAATGAATAAATACATTGTACTTTGCTCTGCTAAAGCGTTTATAAGAGCGCTTATAACATGCAGAGCAGAGCGATTTGTAAAAAAAAAAAAAAAAAAAAAACGATCAGCGCAGGCGCAACGCAATGTGAACAAGGCCTACAGACATCCAGCCTCTAAATGAAAATCCCACAGTCCCCCTGCAAGGGAAAGTTATAATTACCAGCGCTATCTTCTCCCCTGAAGCCATTCTTCAGGACCCTGAATATGGTTACCCTATCTCAATAGAGTAAACAGAATGGCGTTTTTGTTCAGGGGAGTGTGCGCCGGAAGTCGTGGGTCTCTGCGGACTGCTTCGGGGAGAAGACAGCTCAGTTCATTATAAATTTCCCTTACAGAAGGACTGCAGGATTTTTGTTTAGAGGCTGGACATCAGCTTTAAAGTGAATGTTTACCACTTTAAAAATCAAAAGTCAGATACTCACCTAAGGAGAGGGAAGGCTCGGTCCTAATGAGCCTTCCCTCTCCTCTCCCGGTCCCGCGCAGGATCCCCCGTAGCAGTATTCGACCAGTTCGGTCAAATACTGCCACTTCCGCAGCCGAAGTGAGCTTTCGGAAGCCTTCGGGAGCACTTGGGCTTCCGAAGACGGGCCGCTCCATACTACGCATGCGAGAGCGCCTTCTATGACGCACTCGCGCGTGCGTAGTATTGAGCGGCCCGTCTTCGGAAGCCTGAGTGCTCCCGAAGACCTCCGAAGTCCCTGCGGCGGCGGACGCGAACGGGGGAGCCAGCGCAGCACCGAGGGCACCGGGAGAGGAGAGGGAAGGCTCATTAGGACCGAGCCTTCCCTCTCCTTAGGTGAGTATCTGACTTTTTTATTTTTAAAGTGGTAACCATTGGCTTTAAGGTGCATAGATCCACTTTTGATTGGCCAATGATTGCCAATCTTACCAATTCCATGAAACATGAGGGCCAAGAGATTGTAAATGCTTGTTCAGGTGCTATGGATAAAAGTATTAGCGGCAGAGGGTCAGCAAGACAATGTGTATTGTTTAAAAGGAAATAAATATGGCAGCCTCCATATTCCTCGGTGTGCTTTAAAATTTACCTGAGCCGAAGCTCAGATACACAAAATCAGATACTTACGTATAGAGTGGGAAGCCTCAGGATCCTATTGAAGCTTTCTCTGTATTCTAATGTCCCCAGTAGCTGAGCGCAGCCCTTTGTAAGATTAGCGACAAGGCATTGTTGCTAATCAGATCAGGGCCGGACAGCTCCTCCTCCTTGTACATGGCCGCGCAATAGCAGTCTGAGCTCGCCCGCGCATGCGTAGTAAGCCCGCTCAGGGGTGGGCTTGTGAGGCTACAGCACGGCCATTAATACAGAAGTGAAGCTGCAACAGGGGGCTGCCGACAAGAGAGGGAAGCCTCAATAGGATCCTGAGGCGTCCCTCTCTGCAGGGTAAGGGCCCATTCACACTAGAGCGTTTTTCCGGCGATTTCGGCAAAACACTCAAGCGCTAGCATTTTTTAAAGGGCTAGTGCTATAATACCCTATGGGCCCGTTCTTACTTGGGCGACTAGAGTTAATCGCCGGCAATTAACGCAAATCGGCAAACACAAACGTGTAGCCTGCACCATCTTCAGGCGATTTCCCAGCGATCCAGTGCTATAGAAGCACCACATGCGATCGCGGAAAAATCGCTACAGCGTCCAGTGATTTTTCCACGTTAAATCGCGGATAAAAAAAATCACTCCCGCAAAACTGCATTTTTAAGGGTGAATGCGGCTTAAGAATTTGTTTTGAGTTGAAGCTCGGGTTCACTTTAAAGCGGACCTGAACTCAGAACTTATTCTCGGCTCTAAAAACAAAACAAAAATCATTTCTTTGTTACAACTGATACAAATCCTAAAATAAATCTGCACTGTTTCTACTTCCTGATTCGTGGAAGCAGCCATATTGTTGTTATCAGCCTGTGCTTTCGAATGAGCTTATCTGCCATCTCAGTCATGTGACACAGGGGAGAGATCAAATTACACTTTTGATTAGACACATATGAGGGGGATTAGACAGGCTCTCTAAATACATACAGGCAACATTTCTCTGTTATCCCTCTGTCCTGTGCAAGAGTTCAGGTCAGGTGAGGGTGCCAATAATTTTGTCCATGCCATTTTTGACATCTTGGGTGGAATATCTCAGATTTGTTTGTGTTGTTCCAGTGCCAACAAAAGAAAAAACATATGGCATGCGTTTGTGACTGCAGCAATTTTCTGGGAGATAACTGGTGCGTTTTCTGACAAAAATGGAAGGGTGACGATATATTTGGCCATGACTGTATGCATAACTGTGCTTAATTCAGACAATGCCAGGCCCCAAAGGGCTCGCTACAGCACCAAGCATGGCCAGGCCCCATAGAAGTCACTATACAACCAGATACCGCCGGGCCTCACAGCAGTCACTATACAACCAGGCGCTGCCAGACCCCACAGCAGTCACTATACAACCAGGCACCGCCAGGCCCCACAGCAGTCACTATGCAACCAGGCACCGCCAGGCCCCACAGCTGTCACTATACAACCAGGCACTGCCGGGTCCCACAGCAGTCTCTATACAACCAGATACCGCCGGGCACCACAGCAGTCACTAAACAACCAGGCATCGCCAGGCCCCACAGCAGTCACTATACAACCAGGCACTGCCGGGCCCCACAGCGGTCAGTATACAACCAGGCACCGCCAGGCCCCACAGCAGTCAATATACAACCAGGCGCCGCCGGGCCTCCACTGGTCACCATACAACCAGGCACCGCCAGTCTCCACCAGGCCCCACACCAGTCACTATACAACCAGGCACCGCCAGGCCCCACAGCAGTAACTATATAAGCAGGCGCTGCCAGACCCCACAGCAGTCACGATACAGCCAGGCACCACCAGGCCCCACAGCAGTCACTATACAACCAGATACCGCCGGGCCCCACAGTAGTCACTATACAACCAGGCACCGCCGGGCCCCACAGCAGTCACTATACAACAAGGCACCGCCAGGCCCTACAGCAGTCACTATACAACCAGACACTGCCGGGCCCCACAGCAATCACTATACAACCAGATACCGCCAGGCCCCACAGCACTCACTATACAACCAGGCACCGCCAGTCTCCACCAGGCCCCACACCAGTCACTATACAACCAGGCACCGCCAGGCCCTACAGCAGTAACTATACAACCAGGCGCTGCCAGACCCCACAGCAGTCACGATACAGCCAGGCACCGCCAGGCCCCACAGCAGTCACTATAAAACCAGATGCCGCCGGGCCCCACAGCAGTCACTATACAACCAGGCACCGCCGGGCCCCACAGCAGTCACTATAAAACAAGGCACCGCCAGGCCCCACAGCAGTCACTATACAATCAGGCGCTGCCAGGCCCCACAGCAGTCACTATACAACCAGGCGCTGCCAGACCCCACAGCAGTCACTATACAACCAGATACTGAATCTGAGAGAGCCTAAGCGCTTTGAGTCCTATGGGAGAAAAGCGCTATAGAAATGTTATTGTATTGTATTGTATAGATACCGCTGTGCCCCACAGCAGTTACTATACAACCAGGCACCGCCGAACCCCACAGTACTCACTGTATGTAACCAAATACCGTGGTGCAGCAGTCACATGGTTTGCCATGGACACAGTCACAGATTTGGTCAGAGAGGCAAGCAGATGGATTAGGAAATCCAAACATCACAAAGTTCAGGCTGGCGACACTCCAAGGAAAAGTAAATAGAGCAGTTGCATCCATCAGTGACAGCCCCAATCCTGGACTGTCCATCCTGCGGCCCTGACAGCTGTGCCCAGCACCCTCCTTCCACCCCGCAGCCTCCTGCACTGAATGTTCGGATTACAAAGAGGTACTCCCACCACCAGTCACCCTGCTGCTCAGCTATGTCAGTTCCAGGCAAAGCATTGTGCAGTATGGCCTGGTGCACACCAAAAACCGCTAGCAGATCCGCAAAATGCTAGCAGATTTTGAAACGCTTTTTCTTATTTTTCTGCAGCGTTTCAGCTAGCGTTTTGCGGTTTTGGTATAGTAGATTTCATGTATTGTTACAGTAAAGCTGTTACTGAACAGCTACTGTAACAAAAAACGCCTGGCAAACCACTCTGAAGTGCCGTTTTTCAGAGCGGTTTGCGGTTTTCCTATACTTAACATTGAGGCAGAAACGCATCCGCAATCCAAAATCTGCAGCCGTCCGGGAGTATGCGTTTCTGCAAAATGCCTCCCGCTCTGGTGTGCACCAGCCCATTGAAATACATTACCCTAGCGGATCCGCACCTGCAAGCAAATCGCAAACCGCAGCGGAAACGCTCCGGTGTGCACTAGGCCTATCAGGCCAGCAGTGGGAAACAGCATCTCATCACTATAGGTTACATGGCCCGCCCACTGCAGGGATGCTGGTACATACAGGTACCATGGAAAAGCAGGGGTGTAAAGCATACAAGCTTGGAGACCCAACAATCCTCCCGAAATGTGGAGGCCCCTCAGCACATGGAGGGATTATTATCAACCGATTTATATAGCACTATCACATTCTGTGGCGCTGTATAAATACGGGTAATGCGGATTGCAGAACACATAAATGGGACAGTCAGTACATACAGCCATAACAATAGAGGAGCGGGCCCTGCCCATACCAGTTTCGCATTGTGGGATGCCTCACCTTCATCTTGTATTATAATGTCAGCACGATATTATTATTGTTAGACTGTATTTATCAAGCACTAGCATACTATGCAGTGCTGTACAACAATTAAACAATGGTACACAAAATGGTGATGTAACAATGTAGGGATAAATAAGATCATATATTATCCCATCGACAAGGGACCTCAGCATGAGGTGACCCTCAGCTTCCTGCTGGCACTCCCCTGGCGAGAGTGATCCATTGTTGGAAAGCAAGCTGAGAGTCTCGGATCGCGTTTGGTCTCGAGTCTGAGCGACGCAGAGTTTCTGAGTCAGGGAGTGCTGAAGGAGGGGTCTTCCCTGCGCTTGGCTGAGAGTAGTGTGTTTAGTGGAATAGAGAAATAAATGCAGAGAGCAAGGAGATAACCTCCGCAACCCTCCTCCCCCCACATCCTGGGTGCCCGAGACTTGGAAAGACCCTAATCCACACTAAGGGGGAGGAGGAAGATCTCAGCATGGATGGATGAAGGGCCAGGGGCACCGAAATGTGAAGGAATCAGGCCCAAGTTTCTTCAGAGAGCTCTATAGCGAGGGACGGCTGCTGATCGCTACACTTTGTTTATTCTACACCCAATCGGTCATCGGTGCACCCAATCGCCAAATTCCACAGTTTAGGGGACATTTAAAGGGTGGTGGGATAAGTTGTAATTAGCATCAGTATTTGGCTACGGGTTTGGGCTTCGCTCTGATGGTGCCCCCCTCAATATGGCTGTCTAATGACAGGTCCACTGTCCCCAGGATCAGATGGCCTGCTTAAAAAAAAAAAAAAAAAAAAAATTGAGCCCACCTTGGGCTCTCTAAGTTTAAAATATTTTTTTCTGACATGATATTGCACTTTTATCATTTTATTTTACCGCAAATGGTAATTTCTGGCGGAAAACATTGTCAACATGGACATGGTCATTCTTGAGTCTGTAATTTTCTGACACTTGGTTACCGAATGCAGTAACTGTTTGTGAATGGAGGCCAATGACAGAATAAAGCACAGCCTGTAGCTCAGGACAGTGTATTGTGAGCACTGACAGCATTACATTTCTGCAGCCGGCTGTGTCGTTACACCACTGATGTATGAGGGGCAGAGGTGGTAACAAGCAGGGGTAAATAATTACAATTATTAATACCTAAATAAGCCAGAGTGAGGAAAGGAGCACAGATCCCTCCTTCCCCACCCATGAGCCGGGACGTCTCCTCCCCCACCCATGTATTTCTCCCACGCCCCTGAGGACACATTTCTCCTACCCCTGTCCCTAAGCACAAATCGCACTACTCAGAGGACCTGTCACTGGCAGAAAAAGCACAATACAAAGAACGGTTAATAAAGTGGAAGTTCTGGAATGGCCAAGTTGGAGTCCTGACCTTAACCCGGGTGAAATGTTGTGGAAAGACAAAAAGCGAGGGGATTATGCAAATATCCCTCCTGTTCTGTACAGAGTAATGAGGGAAATGTTGTGCAGTACTGATTAGCAGTTACCACCAACATTTACCTGCAGTTATCGCTGCACATGGGGTCTCACCAAATACCGAGAGCACCAGTCACTAACTTCTGCCACACACAGGTAGGTTGTTGGATCATAACTCTGGACCGAATACAATCATTTAGTATCATTTGCAGGTTTTCTTCATCCACTTTTAGAACTCGGTTCAGAGTCAGAAGATGTTTTAAGTCACATTCAAATAAATGAAGACATTTTTAGACGAGTTCACAAATGCTCAAGCAATGCTGTACATTATATGAGGTCACTCATCTCTCACGTTCTGTCAGTGAGTGTACAGACTATTTATTACCTGTGACACTCCTCTCAGCTGGCACATGTGCTTTAACGTGTCACAGTCAGAACCTCAGTGGGACAAACACTTCTATCATTTTTCCTGATCTGTGTGCCTACTTCCATCACTTCTTGTCCAGAGGTTGTTTATAAGGCAATGCAGTGGATGGGTGGAGTAAGATGGCAGACACAGCAGTATCGTAATAGACACAGGATGGGTGTAGTAAAATGGCGGACAGCAGTACAATAATACATAGATGATGTGTGTAGTAAAATGGCTGACAGCAGTATACTAACAGAGGATGGGTGTAGTAAGATGGCGGACCTCAGTACAGTTAGACACAGCGGATGGGTGTAGTAAGATGGCGGACAGCAGTATAATAACAGAGGATGGGTGTAGTAAGATGGCGGACAGCAGTATAATAACAGAGGATGGGTGTAGTAAGATGGCGGACAGCAGTATAATAACAGAGGATGGGTGTAGTAAGATGGCGGACAGCAGTATAATAACAGAGGATGGGTGTAGTAAGATGGCGGATAAGCAGTACAATAACAAGCAGAGGATGGGTGTAGTAAGATGGGGGCGGCAGCCTGTAGCAGCTCCACCCATATAGCGCTACTAGCAGCAGTAATAGCGGGGGGAGGGGTACCTCGGCTCTCTGGCGCTGCTTCAGCTCTTGCTGGGCGCTCTTCTGTTTGGCTTTCTCCACACGGCTCAGGGGCTCCTTGGATTTGGGTTTCTCGCGGCGACCGGAGGGCTCCATGACAACCTCCCTCTACCAATCACAGGCGAACGGAGCTACCGTAGCTCCTCCCCCTATGCGCGCTACTGCAACTCCTCACCACGGCGCGCTCCTGTCACTCTGCCGGAAGCTGAGGAATAGCCCCGCCTCCATAGCCGGAAGTACGGTGTGTGTGTGGGAAAATAGTGTCCGCACACCGGTGTAATGTCTGATTGCGCTGCCCGGAAGCTCCCTTCCACACTGAGTAGCACGCATGCTCAGTGTGAAGTTAATGATGCTGCTGGAGATAAAATACGAAATATCTCCGCTCCCACACCTCTTACACTCCCCAAATTTTCAGGGTAGAGAGGGGACCCCCCGAACGACCTCAATGCTAAATTGCAGCCCCCGAGACCCACTGGTTCCCGAGATAGGTGACTCTATCTCCTGAACCAGCGGGACTCGGGGGCTGCAATTTGGCATAGAGGTCGTTCGGGGGGTCCCCTCCCTACCCTGAAAATTTGGGGAGTGTAAGAGGTGTGGGAGCGGAGATATTTCGTATTTTATCTCCAGCAGCATCATTCTATAGGAAATGTGGCCGCATAGTCTCCTACTGCGCATGCGGGGCAGCGCAAATCCACAGGCAGCGTAATCAGACACAACACCGGCGCAGAGTTATGTTCAGTACTTATAAGGGAGTGTTAGGGGAAACTGTGACTGTCACTGATGGAGGTGGTAGTAGTGGTAGGGGAGTGTGGTGTTTATACATCTGGCCTGTGGATGTAAATTTTCTACTTGGTTACTGCATATAATGTAATTATCTATGCTGTGGTGGGTTGTTGGTTCCTGCCCTGGCTGAAGATATGCTGGGAAAATACTATGCTGTAGATAGTTGGTGAATCTTGTACATCTAGTTTCAGTCAAACTTTCTCTGAATACCCAAGCCGCTCGGTGTGCCCTAAAACTAGTATAGGGGACTAAAAGAGATTGAGAAAGCTCTCCTACTAAAAAGCAATGTTCAGTGAAGCTCGACTTCTTGAAACAGAACGTATTTGCAAAAAGGTATCGCTTAGCGCTACTGTTTTGCACGGGTGATTTTGCTTTTATTAGCGCGGTAAAATTACTGTTAACTGTGTTATCTCCCGTGTACCGACGGTCGTGATCAGATCATTGCGAGAAAATGCTGCAGGCAACACATTTTGCGGTTGCCATTAAGATCATGAAATGCCGGCGATCGTGGCAGTGAGATCACTGCCATATGGTCATAATTGCGTTAGCACTTTGGCGATTAGCGTGAATTACCCGCCAATCGCCCTAGTGTGATTGGGCTCTAATACAGCTTCCAAGTGAGCGATTGTGATCACCCACAATGCATTACTACTGAATATGCAAAATATCTTTTTATTCCATTGGAAGCCAGGCTTGTAACATCCAGAACCGCTGGTGTATAGCAAGCCTATAGCTTATCAATTTTACAGAGCCACATCAACATGCAGACAGCCTGTTTCAGACTGTTGGTCCTCCACAGTGCCTGGCAGGGATTGATATGGCTCTAACAATGGCAAATCGAATTGAATCGAATCCCCGATTGGACATGTTGGATTTAATCAGATTGTAAATAGAATCGTATTGTGTAGATTGGGCTTAAGGGATAGGGCTTGAACCAGTACAACAGAATACCCAAGCAGATTTGGGTGATACTTCCTCTGTGACTACTGCATACCTCCTAACTTTTTGAGATGAGAAAAAGGGACACTTAAAGAGAATCTGTATTGTTAAAATCGCACAAAAGTAAACATACCAGTGCGTTAGGGGACATCTCCTATTACCCTCTGTCACAATTTCGCCGCTCCTCGCCGCATTAAAAGTGGTTTAAAACAGTTTTTAAAAGTTTGTTTATAAACAAACAAAATGGCCACCAAAACAGGAAGTAGGTTGATGTACAGTATGTCCACACATAGAAAATACATCCATACACAAGCAGGCTGTATACAGCCTTCCTTTTGAATCTCAAGAGATCATTTGTGTGTTTCTTTCCCCCTGCAGCTATCTTCCACTGAAGTGTCAGGCTGTTTCTTCCTGCAGAGTGCAGACAGCTCTGCCCCTGTCTGTAATTCCTCAGTATGTGAAAGCCCAGCCAGGTCAGAGGAGGATTTATCCAGCTTGTAAAAGATAAGAGAGAAGAGAGAAGCTTTCCTAATCTAAATAATACACAGGCAGTGTGCAGAGAGGGGCCTGGAGCGGGGAGATGCATCACAGAACCACAACACTGAAGAACTTGGCAGCCTTCCAGACACAGGCTGACAAGTCTGACAAGAGAGAGATAAGTTGATTTATTACAGAGATGGTGATAGTAGAACGTGCTGCAGTAAGCCAGAACACATTAGAATAGCTTTTGGAACTTGTAGGATGATAAAAAACAGGATGCAATTTTTGTTACGGAGTCTCTTTAAGCCCCCTGATAACGCCCCTGACACACCCCTAGTTGCACATACCATAAAGATTTCATAAGAAAAATATGTTGTTTTATAATTCAAACCACACTGGTGCTTTCTATCCTGGTTCATTTTCCTTCACAGTAACATTTTAAAATGAATAATATATCAGTTTAAAAGATGGGAATAAAGTTTAGAGTCAAACACATTTTTTTAGTATAGAAATATATATATATATATATAAAAAGAGGGACAAAGTCCTGAAAGAGGGACAAATGAGGAGGCAAGAGGGACAGAAGGACATGGCTCCCCAAAAAGGGACTGTCCCTTCGAAAGAGGGACAGTTGGGAGCTATGCTACTGAACACATCAAATTAGCGACAAGGATGGATCTTGTAGCCCTACACTAAACTGCACCTTTTCTACCACACCTGCCTACAATGCAATTCACTGTTTAGATCCGGATGTTTGAGAATTGCTGCAAACCAGGATGTCTAACATGATACTAGCACTGCGTAATATGTTGGCGCTTTACAAATACAATAAATAATAATACTAGACACAGTGCTTTGCTAATCCACTGCCTGGGAGCAGAAGGGAAGCTTCTGTTCTACACTTTATCTGTATCAGATGAAACATGATTCAGCCTTCGTTTCATTAAAGAGCTTATACATGCACTGCATGATACATACATAGAAATAACTATGGTAGGGGCTAGATTGTGAGCTCCTCTGAGGGACAGTTAGTGACATGACAATATATTCTCTGTACAGCGCTGCGTAATATGTTGGCGCTATTTAAAGAGACTCCGTAACAAAAATTACATCCTGTTTTTTATCATCCTACAAGTTCCAAATGCTATTCTAATGTGTTCTGGCTTACTGCAGCACTTTGTACTATCACAGTCTCTGTAATAAATCAATGTATCTTTCCCCTGTCAGACTTGTCGGCCTGTGTCTGGAAGGCTGCCAAGTTCTTCAGTGTTGTGGTTCTGCTATGAACTCCCCCTTCCAGCCCCCTCTATGCACACTGCCTGTGTGTTATTTAGATTAGAGCAGCTTCTCTCTTCTCTCTTATCTTTTACAAGCTGGATAAATCGTCCTCTGAGCTGGCTGGGCTTTCACATAGTGAGGAATTACAGACAAGGGCAAAGCTGTTTGCAGGAAGAAAAGAGCAGCCTGAAACTTCAGTGCATGAGAGATGCAGGGGGAAAGAAACACACAAATGATCTCTTGAGATTCAAAAGGAAGGCTGTATACAGCCTGCTTGTGTATGGATGTATTTTCTATGTGTGGACATACTGTACATCAACCTACTTCCTGTTTTGGTGGCCATTTTGTTTGTTTATAAACAAACTTTTTAAAACTGTTTTTAACCACTTTTAATGCGGCGGGAAGCGGCGAAATTGTGACAGAGGGTAATAGGAGATGTCTCCTAACGCACTGCTATGTTTACTTTTGTGTGATTTTAACAATACAGATTCTCTTTAAATAAATAAATTTGCCCCTAAAGAAAATGTGGTTGCAGATAGATATAAATTCCTACATGGACAGAGTTCTGGTGAATCCACAGTAGTCTACATTGCAGCATTGAGGCAGCTGGGGGCGGTCAGCAGACGGTATGGCATCCAGTGTGAAGCACCGAGGGCAGGAACGGAGGCAGGGCAGAGCACACAACCAGATCAAAACATGACGAAAGGCAGGACTCATTAATAAAGATACTATCCAGTACCACATAATATTAGTTTTAACAAAGTTTGCTGCTAAACTGCTTTTAGATCTTTGTTTCAGTTGTTTATGTGATGTACTAAAATATAATTATAAGCACTTCATAAGTTTCAAAGGCTTTTATTGACAATTACATGAGATTTATGCAAAGAGTCAGTATTTGCAGTGTTGGCCATTCTTTTTCAGGACCTCTGCAATGCTCTCAATCAACTTCTGGGCCAAATCCTGACTGATAGCAACCCATTCTTTCATAATCACTTCTTCGGTTTCTCATGCTGGGAATACACCATACAATTTTCTATTAGATTTTTCTGTTATATTTTCTGTTAGAATGCATAATTAGATTATTTTCTGTAGAGAATGGTCATTATCTCTGGTGCATTGTCTTCTGTTTATCTCCTGCTGAGTAGAACAATGCCTAATTGTTCGGCAGACAGATGGTAAGATAGATACATTTCCAACATGTTGAACTTTATCTATCTGGCAGGTAAATCTAACAGAAAATTGTATGGTGTATTCCCAGCATCAGAATTAGTTGGTTTTTGTTTGCCCACCCGCCTCTTGAGGAATGACCACAAGTTTTTAATGGGATTAAGATATGGGGAGTTTCCAGGCCATGGACCCCAATTTCAACGTTGGTTCCCGAGCCACTTAGTTATCACTTTTGCCTTATGACACGGTGCTCCATCGTGCTGGAAAATTGTTCTTCACCAAACTGTTTTTGGATTGTTGGAAGAATTTGCCGTTGGAGGGTGTATTGGTACCATTCTTTATTCATGGCTGTGTTTGTTGGCAAAATTACGAGTGAGCCCACTCCCTTGGATGAGAAGCAACCCCACACATGAATGGATGCTTTAATGTTGGCATGACACAGTTTATCCGTAACATGTAATGTCTTGTTCCTTGAATACAGCAATTTAAATTGCAGCCAGTGGAGTGCCGTCTCTTTTTTCTATTTTGGAGTTGCCTGAAACCGTCTGAGCAGTCCGGTTTGCGACCTGGCATCGGCAAACAATCAGGTTGAGTACACCTGAACTAGCTGTATCCTGGCAACCCCAAAAGGACTGCTACTGTTGGCATGACCCAGGACTGATGGTAGCGCTCACCTTTTCTTCTCCTGTCAAGCCTTTTTCCAGATGCCCCAAACAATCGGAAAGGGGCTTCATCTGAGAATATAGCTTTGCCCCAGTCCTCAGCAGTCCATTCACCATACTTTCTGCAGAAGATCAATCTGTCCCTGATTTTTTTTTTTTTTTTTTTGAGAGAGAAGCGGCTTCTTTGCTGCCCTTCCTGACACCAGGCCATCTTCCAAAAGTCTTCGCCTCACTGTGCATGTAGATGCGCTCACACCTGCCTGCTGCCATACCTGAGCAACCTTTGCACTGGTTGCACTCCGATTCCGCAGCTGAATCCTCTTTAGGAGACGATCCTGGTGCTTGCTGGACTTTCTTGGACGCCCTGAAGCCTTCTTAACAAGAATTGAACCTCTTACCTTGAAGCTCTTGATGATCCTATAAATTGTTGATTTAGGTGCAATCTTAGTAGCCACAATATCCTTGCCTCTGAAGCCATTTTTATGCAAAGCAATGATGGCTGCACGCGTTTTTTTGCTGGTCACCATGGTTAACAATGGAAGATCAATGATTCCCAGCATCACCCTCCTTTTAACATGTCAAGTCTGCTATTCTAACCCAATCAGCCTGACATAATGATCTCCAGCCTTGTGCTTGTCCACACCACAGTTAACAAGACGATTAGTGAAATGATCTCAGGAGGTCCTTTAATGACAGCAATGAAATGCAGCGGAAAGGTTTTTTTGGGAATCAGTTAATTTTCATGGCAAAGAAGGACTATGCAATTCATCTGAACACTCTCCATAACATTCTGGAGCATATGCAAATTGATATTATAAAAACTTAAGCACCAACTTTTCTCATTTCCAATATTTTTGACAGTCTCAAAACTTTTTGGACAGGACTGTATCACAAGTACACAACATAAGCCAGCATAGGTATCGTACATATTAGGATAACCGTAGAGGCAAATTAAATGACCAATTGCTTAGCAATAATTATGGATTAATAATATAGGATACTTTAGCTGCAGAAGGAACCAGACAGAGCAGCAAGAAGGGAAGGGGGAGAGAAGTAAAAAAAGGGGAGAAAAAAGGAGAGGTGAAAGAGGGATGAAAAAGGTAATGATAAATGGGGGAATCCACAGAAAAAAATATGAGACACTATTCCTCTGCTTGGTTGGCTGCCAGAGACATTTCAATCAACTAGTGTGCAAGCCGAATTCTATTGAAAGGAAAGGTTAGGCTATAATGGGCAGAGAACTGTTTACTGCACTAAATCTATTTATCAATTAACGGATGGTCTTATCACAATAGCTTCATATTCAACCAGTCTCCAGTGTCTCATCACATAGTTACGCAAAAGCGGGTTGCAGGACCACAGTCTTAACCCCCCCCCCCCCCTAGTGACCAGGCTATTTTTTTACAATTAAGGCCACTGCAGCTTTAAGGCCTCGCTGCAGGGCCGTACAACTCAGCACACAAGTTATCCCCCCCTTTTCTCCCCACCAATAGAGCTCTCTGGTGGTGGGCTATTATCGCTCCCAGGATGTTTTTTTTTAATGAATATTTATGTCTTTATTTTTTAAGTAAAATAACTTTTTTTTGTTTTAATTTTGTATCCCCCTTACACCCGCCAGCCAATCACTGTCATCGGCTGTAATAGGCTTCAGCCTAAGACAGTTTATCACCCCTGAGCCTGCCAGGGGGACAGCCGTGTCACACAGCTGTCCCCAGTACAGCTCTGCCTTAGAACGCAGCACTGTACGGAGTAAATAGACAGCGTTTTCGCCGTCTAACAGTCTCCTAGCGGCGATCGCCACTGGGAGACTGATGACTGAGCAGAGCTTCGTCATTCAAGCGGAGATGCGCGATATACTGCAAAACGCCCCCAGGACTGTGCGCCGATTGGTCTTGGGGCAGCCAACAAGTCCACGCCAATTGTTAAGTACACCTGGATGTCCAATCAGTGTGTCAGAAGTTAAGTTGGTTACCTTTCTCTGTTAGAGAAGTTGTATCCCAAGAGCTTAAAAAAAATTAATAGAGCAAGATGTGTATCAGAAAATAGATGTATCAGAATTAATTTCCCCTATTGTGGTGACCATGAAGTAAACAGGAGGTGCTAGACTGCATGTTAACCTTTGTGAAGCAAATAAAGCTGTTGTTGATAGTTACCCCTTGCAGCATACATTTTATCGGTTTTTATACCAAGTAAAAAAAAAAAAAAAAATCAATGCCCCAACAATCTCCTCCAGCCAGTCACAGAGGTATGTTTGGTAAAGATAGTTAAAGTGAACCTCCAGACTAAAAAAAGACTCAGCAGCACTGAAAAGGCATTGGCCTCAATTCACTAAGCTTAACTCCTGTCTTTAATAACTCTTCTGAGCTGTTTTACAGTTATCACAATTATATCACCATGGTGATAACTGTAAAACAGCTCAGAAGAGTTATTAAAGACAGAAGTTAAGCTTAGTGAATTGAGGCCTTTGTGTTTCTTTAGCAGTTTCACAACATCAGAACTTTGTTTCTCTTATACAAGCTTCATTTTTAGCTGCACAGAAGAAAACTGCCCGGGCATTTTTCCCCTGATGCTGTGCAAAGCATGATGGGATTTCTGATTTTGTTGTTCTCGTTCTGCTGTTTTGATGCAATATTTTTTTTTGACATTTTGAATTTGACATTTGAAGCCTAGCGTGTGCAGCTGGGAGGGGTAATCAGGACACAGGACAGTTGGAACTGTGTCTCCTGCTCCTTGTCACCTCCTTTCAACCAAAAAGATCTCTGCCCCCATGACAAAGATGGCAGCCCCCATGAATCACAAACATTTGCCTGTTCTTTTGAAACAGGGTGGGTAAGAGATTATATTACCTATCTATTCTAATTAACATAACTAATGTAACTTGATGACAGTATGTTTGTTTAGGCTGAAGTTCTCCTTTAAGAGCAGCTTATGGCGAGCCACTATGGAGGTTCTCAGGAAGAACGAGGGGACATCCAGGCCACTCTTCCTCAGACAAGTCAGAAATATCTGACTCCCAGATGAGCAGGGATTTCTGAATACTGCCCTTGTCAGTATTTATTAATATATCATAAAGTAGAGAGATGATTTCCGTATAACCCTAATGACTCAGCAGCTTCTCTGTAGGGTGAGATTTCATAATTAGATTATGAGTACCAAACTGTGTCTGGAATGCATGGTGGAGTTGGAGGCGGGACTGAGGAGTCAGAGCAATTTTTGGGTATCTTGAGTTGGAATCAGTGGTTTCATAAACTGAGGAGCCGGAGTTGGATGATTTTTGTACCAGCTCCACAGCCCTGGTAAGTATTAGACTAAGGAGTCAGAGTGAGAGTAATTTTGGGTGCCTAGCGTCAGAGTCGGAGGTTTCATAAAATGAGGAGTCCGATTATGTTTGTATTGACTCCACAGCCCTGGTTGGAGGTAGCGGAAATATGTTAAAGGGGAACTTCAGCCTAAACAAATATAATGTCATTAAGTTACATTAGTTATGTTAATTAAAATAGATAGGTAATATAATCTCTTACCCAACCTGTTTTAAAAGAACAGGCAAATGTTTGTGATTTCATAGGGGCAGCCATCTTTTTGGTTGAAAGGAGGTGACAGGGAGCATGAGACACAATTACAACTATCCTGTGTCCTGATCACCCCTCCCAGCTGCGCGCGCTAAGCTTCAAATCTCAAATTCAAAACTTAAAAAAAACAAATTTGTGCCAAAACAGCAGAAGGTGAACAACAACATCAGAAATCCCATCATGCTTTGCACGGCTTCAGGGGAAAAATGCCCCGGCAGTTTTCTTCTGTGCAGTTAATGAGGCTTGGGTAAGAAACACAAAGTTCTGATGCTGTGAAACTTAAAGAAATACCAAGCCTTTTCAGTGCTGCTGAGTAGATTTTTAGTCTGGAGGTTCACTTTAAATAAAGTAAGGCATATTGGGCTTTTAGGGCACTAAACTGCATAATTCATACTTCCCGTCCTTCAGTAATGTCTGAGTTTCACAATCGCCTTATCCACCCAGGTACAAGGATCAGGAATGGTGAAGAATTCCTTGAGTTTTGCCCTTGCTACATATTGATGAAGTTTTTTCAGAATGCAGAGGAGCTGCTGGATGAGGAATGTAGAGACCTCACTGCCAGTGGTGTAGCTAAGGAGCTGTGGGCCCCGATGCAAGTTTTGCAATGGGGCCCCCATGCACCCTATGCATAACAATTGATACAGCGCACTAAAACCTGCCAATGGCAACTACAGTGTCAGAGGTGCAAGTAGTGGATGGGGAACAGTTTGTTAATGATTACCACTATTCAATGTATCTATAGAAGTGATTATTATGAGCACAGGACCAATAGAGAGATAATACAGCAGTTGAGGGAGAGCCCTTTGGGGCTCCTCTGGCCCAAGGACCCCGATGTGGTTGCTACCTCAGCACCCCCTATTGCTACGCCCCTGCTCACTGCATTTATTACTCATCTAGGTTTTTCCACTACAAGCATCAGCATTGTTTGATCCCTCTCTACCTATTGTTACTACCCATAGTTCAGACTACAGCTTGGGTGCTGTCCTTACACAGTCCATGCAGATCAGGTAGAGAAAACTGTTGCATTTGCATCAAAAACACTAAGTGGCAGAACATAAATAATTTACTGTTGAAAAAAGGCAACAGAAAATGGAGAACATTTCTTTGGGGTCAACAGTTTACACTGCGGACAGATCTTAGCCCTTTAACCACACTGCTAACCACAATGGGACTGGGACCAGCAGGTATGTGTATCGCCAGGTGGTCAGTCAGACTCCTTCACTTCAACTACCTATACAGTACAAGCCAGGTGTGCAGAATGTTGCTGCTGACTGTTTGTCATGTTTGCTTTTACCTGCAGCTCTTAGTGTACAGGATGAGGATGAAATTCAGAAAAGAAACAGTCTTGTCCTACAACTTTTCTAAAGGATTAAGCATGAATTATCTTTAACCACTTCACAACGGATGGGTTTTACCCCTTGAGCACCGGAGCAATTTTCACCTTTCAGCGCTCCTTCCATTCATTCGTCTATAACTTTATCATTACTTATCATAATGAAATGAACTATATCTTGTTTTTTCCGCCACCAATTAGGCTTTCTTTAGGTGAGACATTATGCCAAGAATTATTTTATTTTAAATATGTTTTAATGGGAAAATAGGAAAAAATGTGGGAAAAAATTCATTATTTTTCAGTTTTCGGCCATTATAGTTTTTAAATAATGCATGCTACTGTAATTAAAACCCATGAAATGTATTTGCCCATTTGTCCTGGTTATAAAACTGTTTAAATTATGTCCCTATCACAATGTTTGGCACCAATATTTTATTTGGAAATAAAGGTGCATTTTTTTCAGTTTTGCGTCCATCCCTAATCACAAACCCATAGTTTATAAAGTAACAGTGTTATACCCTCTTGACATAAATATTTTAAAAGTTCAGTCCCTAAGTGTCACGGACGATTGCGGGGACGCAGGCGCGTCCTGGAACCGCCCGTGAAGAAAAGCGATCGCACTCGATTCTCTGCGTCGATTGCGCTTCAAATCAATAGAATCTGGATTTATTGTGTAGGAGGTCTGCAGTCCTTTCTTAGCAGAGGAATAGCATCACCTTAACTGCAGGTTGGCTCTTTTGATATGCTAATGAGCCTGGGCCCAGAGAGTCCCTGGCTTCAAGCTGTGCTGATGGCCCATCCATCAGGTATAAGGTGACAAACACCATGACAGAACCAAATTTAGAGTGAGGGAACTCAGACACTCCGACTCCTTTTCCCAGCAGGGAGCCGACATGTGGCTTGCTGCTGCCAACTTCAAAGAACCTTTGCCTGGGAATGACCTGGTATAAATCCCAGGGGTCTCTCATATTCCATAAATGGCTATATGTATCATATTTTCTGTGTTGCCAGGCTGGCAGACCCTCCAAACTAACAGAGCAGGTAGGGCCCTGCCTGGCGTTGGGTCTGAGAACATTTCAGAACCTTCTGAGGTAAAGACTGCCCGTTAGGCAGTCCAACAGTGCCCTAATGGTACCACAGGGGTCCCACCCCTCATGTTTGGTATCAGACTGCTGGGTACATCGAGGCAGATCTGAAAATATTAGTAAATCTGCCCTGACCTGTACGGTTCTGTGAGATAGAGCCCATATATGGTTAAGGCATGATTTCTGGTCTCCAGGACAAGGGCAGGACTCATCTCATGTTCTAAGGGGGTGTGTGGGCCCGCCCTCACTTCCTCCTACTGAATCAGGGGCATAAGAATGGGAGAGGAGCCAAAACTCAGAGTCCTCCACACTGAAACATCTTGCACTCATCAGACGCCAGCTTGAGGATATGCTGGCATCCACCTGGTCTGAACTCTGAACTCTGGACTTTGAAACCAAGGACTTTATGATTCTTCCCACAATAAGGACATCTTTCCAGGAACTAAGTAATTTTCTCCCTTCTTTTATTTTTCATACTGGCTATTGCTGTTTTCATAATTGTTGATTTTCATAATTGTCTGTATATATTAATTATTTATATTGCGTGAATAAACGACTTTCTCCAAGTCATTCACTTTCCGCTACCCTGCTTATCAGCACACACAGAAATGATCCCGGGTCTCTGAAGATACGCTACTGTTTGTTGTTGTTGGCTAGACAGAATATCGTGTGTTAACCGTTTTATTCGCAGGACTAGTCAGTTAGTGAGTTCCTCTGTCTCAGGAAACAGAGGTGGTGGCAGATCCCATGAACTAGTGTGTGAGTTGTAATCACCCGTGTCTCACAGGCTCCCTTCTGAGTTGTCTGCGGCTAATTCTTAACGGTTCCTGCGCATTGACTGCGACCAGAGTTCGCACGATCTGTGCGCTGGCACCGTTTAGAAGGCTAAGTGCGGTCAGCCACTGAGGGCTCCTGTGACAGTGGTAGGCAGCGGTGAGACCTGTGTTGTGCTGAAAGTATCTGCGATAGCGCTAGCGCTATCGAGAAACGAACTAATTCGTTGGTGTAGCTGGAAGGCAATATATTTTTTATATATACAGAGAGACTGTGTAGCCAGTACCCCTCCCCAAAAGTTTTATTTTATTTGGCATGGAAATGTCCGGGAACTACCAGAACATGTGCCTAGCAGACCTGGAAAATCTTTGCGAAGAGAGGGGCATTGGCATCCTCCGCAAGACAAAACGGGACCTGATAGCCGACTTGTCCAGATGGGATACCCAGCAACTGCGGGAGCCGGGAGTGTCCGCTGAGGTGGATACCAGCCCATCTGACAATCAAGGGGAACCAGAGGCTGAAGATCTTAGGCGTACAGAGGTTGAGCATCCTGCGGGCCCTGTTGCAACAGTTACGCCAGAGAATGTCAGTGTGGACCCCAACCCCAGAGTTTCTGAAAGTACTCGCCTGGAACCGGCCAGTACTGGACTGTCCATGGGTGCTGACCCGGTAATGCAGCAGGCATTACAAAAGCTGATGGAGACTGACCTGGACAAGTACCTGCAGTACATGGCGGAGCAAAAACGAGAGGAACGGGAGCGGCAAGCCGCTGCTGCTGCTGCTGCAGAACGCCACGCGGAGAGGGATGCCGCTGAGCGAGAACGGGAGCGCCAACGACAGCATGAGCTAAACATGGCAAAAGTGCAACAGGCCAGCCGGAGTTCACCGCCCAGTCTCCCTGCTGAAGGAGCTGCACCACCCGTAAGTGCAAAGTTTAAATTTGCTAATATTGAAAAAGACACAGACATTGACTTGTTTTTGCGGTCTTTTGAAAAAGCATGCCGTCAGTATCGTCTGTCCCAAGACCAGTGGGCCAGACATCTGACACCTTTGCTGCGCTACAAAGCGCTTGATGCCTTCGCAGAATTGCCTGCGGAGAAGGATAATGATTATGCTGCTATAAAAGACGCTATCATTACTAAGTACCAGCTGACGCCAGAAGCCTATCGCAAAAAGTTCAGGGCCTGGCAGAAAAAGTCTTCTGATTCGTACCGAGATGTGGTCAGCAGCTTGCTCACCACACTCCGTCAGTGGACTCTAGGCCTCACCAAAGGGTCTTATGGCGTCCTGGAGGACTTGATAGTCCTCGAGCAATTTCTGAACATTTGCCCTGCTGATGTACGACAATTTGTGTTAGAACGCAAGCCGACTTCAGCAACTGTCGCTGCAGACCTTGCTGAGACTTTTGCAACTACCCGGGTGGCTGATACCCGCAGAACTGTCCCATCCAGCTGGAGAGGAGGTCAGCCCAATACTCTGGCAGACTCTCCTGCCCCTGTGAGCCGTCCGCCACAGAGGCCACCCAGCGCAGCTGCTGCACCCAGGCCTGCAGCGCCTGGAGAGGTCACCTGTCACTACTGCCGCCAGCCCGGACACATGAAATTCGACTGTCCGGAGCGGAGACAGACACCACCAGCACCTGGATCATCTGCATCACCTGCACCTCACCCACAGCAGAGGCAACCCGCCAGCGAACCACAGCCTGGATCATCCGATTTTGTCCTGTTTGCCCGCGGAAAGGAAATCCGCGACCGAACCGACCAGCAGCAACTTGTTAGAGTGAACGGCAAAGTTGTCACCGGATTTCGAGACACCGGAGCTGACATCACGTTAGTTCACTCACATCTTGTGCCAAAGGAGAGCATCAGCTCCAGCCGATCCCTTGCCCTTACTGGAGTAGAAGGCACCCTTTTTCACATAGCCCACGCCAGAGTGAAGCTGGATTGGGGAGTGGGAGGGGTCCAAGAAAGGGTTGTTGGGGTTATGAAGGATCTCCCAGTCCCTGTGTTGCTAGGGACTGATTTGGGCAAGCTTGTGTCCTACTATGAACCTGCCACGACCGCCTTGTCGCTCACGGAAGGAGACGGACTCTCCACCCACCACCAGGTACTTTATACACTTGGGGGAGCACCAGGGGGAGGTGGGTTGAATGTGCCCAGTTCAAGGGTACCAGGTTCAATAGTGCCTGCTTCAAAGGCACCTGAGTTTGAGGTACAGACTGTCTGTTGTGATGATGCTGTAACTGTACCTGAGTCTCCTGTACAACCTGTCTGTAATGAAAAAATGTCTATACCTGTCAATGTCATTACTGCATGCAATGATGATCTGAGTAATGTCCGTCTGTGCCATTCTGACAGTGTACCGGTGCTAGCAGTACCGCGCAGCTGCACTGCTCAGAACCCGAGCTCAGGACAGGTGGAGGGGGTTCCGGCCTCCTCCCCCTCCTCTGACCGCAGGGATGAGACCTTTCAGCCGCTGGCCTCGTGTGACATGAGCCAGTTGGCTGAAACTGACAGCGCCGTATTCTCAGCCGCACTACAAAGTGACCCAAGCCTGGAGGTGCTCATGCAGCAAGCCGCTGAGCCCCTCGCAGACGGGGCCGCTTTCAAGGTGTACTGGGAAGGTGGGAGACTGTACAGTGAGTCTGTACAGCCCCCTACAGGTAGATCCCACGCG
The DNA here is from genome assembly GCF_040937935.1 of Hyperolius riggenbachi. NCBI lineage: Eukaryota > Metazoa > Chordata > Amphibia > Anura > Hyperoliidae > Hyperolius > Hyperolius riggenbachi. The sequence continues at coordinate 349,214,460 of NC_090651.1, read as the reverse complement.
GATACCAAGTGGCTTGTGGTCCCGAGTGCGTTTAGGGGACATGTGCTGAAATCCGCACATGGTAATCCTCTGACCGGGCACTCGGGTGTCCGCAAGACACTCGCCGGTATTCGGAAACAGTTTTATTGGCCCCGGATGAACAGGGATGTAGCCAACTACTGCAGGGCATGTGCCGTCTGTCAGGAGCTGGGAAGGTCCAGGGATTCCCGCGGGGTTCCCTTAGGTCCACAGCCACTCAGCAGGGGAACCCTGCGTGGGCTGGCTGTTGACCTAACCAACCCACTGCCCGTTGTCCGCAGTCCCGGCAGACACCACGTCCGACTGCAGTGGCGCAAACGCCCTGTCCAGAACGGTCCATGTTGGGTCAACCCTGAGGGTAGCAGACCGCGACCGGTCCAGGGGAACCGAGCCACAGGCTCCAATAGGTTTTCCCGCCGTACCGGCAACTCGAGGCCCGTCAGCCAGGTTAGCGGCGCCGCCACACATCTTGCGGATGAGTGGCTAAGCCACGGACAAGGGGGGGGGGGCTGTCACGGACGATTGCGGGGACGCAGGCGCGTCCTGGAACCGCCCGTGAAGAAAAGCGATCGCACTCGATTCTCTGCGTCGATTGCGCTTCAAATCGATAGAATCTGGATTTATTGTGTAGGAGGTCTGCAGTCCTTTCTTAGCAGAGGAATAGCATCACCTTAACTGCAGGATGGCTCTTTTGATATGCTAATGAGCCTGGGCCCAGAGAGTCCCTGGCTTCAAGCTGTGCTGATGGCCCATCCATCAGGTATAAGGTGACAAACACCATGACAGAACCAAATTTAGAGTGAGGGAACTCAGACACTCCGACTCCTTTTCCCAGCAGGGAGCCGACATGTGGCTTGCTGCTGCCAACTTCAAAGAACCTTTGCCTGGGAATGACCTGGTATAAATCCCAGGGGTCTCTCATATTCCATAAATGGCTATATGTATCATATTTTCTGTGTTGCCAGGCTGGCAGACCCTCCAAACTAACAGAGCAGGTAGGGCCCTGCCTGGCGTTGGGTCTGAGAACATTTCAGAACCTTCTGAGGTAAAGACTGCCCGTTAGGCAGTCCAACAGTGCCCTAATGGTACCACAGGGGTCCCACCCCTCATGTTTGGTATCAGACTGCTGGGTACATCGAGGCAGATCTGAAAATATTAGTAAATCTGCCCTGACCTGTACGGTTCTGTGAGATAGAGCCCATATATGGTTAAGGCATGATTTCTGGTCTCCAGGACAAGGGCAGGACTCATCTCATGTTCTAAGGGGGTGTGTGGGCCCGCCCTCACTTCCTCCTACTGAATCAGGGGCATAAGAATGGGAGAGGAGCCAAAACTCAGAGTCCTCCACACTGAAACATCTTGCACTCATCAGACGCCAGCTTGAGGATATGCTGGCATCCACCTGGTCTGAACTCTGAACTCTGGACTTTGAAACCAAGGACTTTATGATTCTTCCCACAATAAGGACATCTTTCCAGGAACTAAGTAATTTTCTCCCTTCTTTTATTTTTCATACTGGCTATTGCTGTTTTCATAATTGTTGATTTTCATAATTGTCTGTATATATTAATTATTTATATTGCGTGAATAAACGACTTTCTCCAAGTCATTCACTTTCCGCTACCCTGCTTATCAGCACACACAGAAATGATCCCGGGTCTCTGAAGATACGCTACTGTTTGTTGTTGTTGGCTAGACAGAATATCGTGTGTTAACCGTTTTATTCGCAGGACTAGTCAGTTAGTGAGTTCCTCTGTCTCAGGAAACAGAGGTGGTGGCAGATCCCATGAACTAGTGTGTGAGTTGTAATCACCCGTGTCTCACAGGCTCCCTTCTGAGTTGTCTGCGGCTAATTCTTAACGGTTCCTGCGCATTGACTGCGACCAGAGTTCGCACGATCTGTGCGCTGGCACCGTTTAGAAGGCTAAGTGCGGTCAGCCACTGAGGGCTCCTGTGACACTAAGGTAACGTTTTATGTATTTTTTTCATTGTAATTTTTTTTTTTTTATTACAAAAAAAATAATAATTGGGGAGTGTGGGAGGTAATGAGTTAATTTTTAGTGTAAAACGAATGTATTTGTATATGAAAAATGCTTTAGGGTGTAGTTTTACTATTAGGCCACAAGATGGCCACAGTAACTTTTTGTTTATGTGACCTGCAAGCGTAGGAAGTACGATTGCAGGAAGTGTTATGAGGCTGGGAAACTTTTTTTTTTTTCACAGTGATCGCGCTACTTCTCATAGAAGCAACCGATCATTGCGAAGGGCTTAGATCAACGAATGGGAACGTTTTTTCCCGTTCATTGATCTCTGGGCAAGCGGGTGGTGGCGTGCACGAGCGCGGGGGCGCGCGGACAGCGGCGGGAGGTGCGGATATCTCCGTCCCTGGTGTTGACAGGGTGGAAAAAGGGACGGAGATATCCGCACCACTGGTGGTAAAGTGGTTCATTGATAATTCTTTTGTTCGTGGGTCCCATCGATTGCTGGCACCTGAGTTTTAGAGAGTACCTTATATGATGTGCCCATAGACTCACCAAGGTATAGTACGCACAAAGTGACAACTATGTGAATTATGCTGGTGGCCAGGCATGGATGCCCAAGTACTAACTGCAATTCAGTCTTGCGTTACCTGTTACAATCATAAAAACTTGGCTCTAACCCACATGACACCTCATCAGCTAGTGCAGTGATGTCAAACCGGTCCTTTGAGGGCCGAGGTCCTCACACATTTTTGGCACAGCTCAAATGAATTGATGGGTCTGAATCAGGAAAGGTGTGGTCCATCAGGTAGAACACATTCCTCTCTATCTCAGTCCATCCTAAATACTGGCATGGATCTGGCCCTCGTTATAACGTTGCAATAATGTTAATGGATTACTACAGTGAATGGCCAGAAATTGCCTTTGTGTCAAATGTCGCCTCTGCTACTGTCATTACATTTCTCTCCACGGTGTTTTTAGCAGGGAAGGTAATACAAAAGAACTTTTGTTGAACAATTTGTATCGTTTGAATCTTTTCCCTAGTTATGGGGCACTTCTTATCTCCCATATGGAAGTATAGTTTTCGAGCGTCTGCTAACCCCATGCAAAGGTACGTTTTGTAAAAGTACAGTTTTGGGACTACCCGCACCTGCTCATAATTCTGAGCTTTTCTATACATCAGTTCATAACAATTATATGCATTACTCTAGAATTGTATCCCGATGACCTTCTCGCCCCTCCCCTTTCAGGTGCAGTGACAGCAGTGACACTGGATGATGTCCCTATAGAGTTCTGTGAAGGCCAGTGACTCATCGCTGTGATTGTGCTGTCACCTGCCGTTACTGGAGTTAAACTTCAACCAGAGCTAGTGATATGCCATTATCTGTCAGAGGCCAAGCGGGTGACAGAGCCGACGTCCTATAATATGGAGATCCACCTGGAATCCCAGACTCATCTTCTCCTCTTCTGATGACAGGTGAGAATGGGGGGACATGTGAGGAGGTGACACACTGAGCTCCGGACAAATCTTCTCTACTGCTGGTGTCAGGTGAGAATGGGGGGACAGGTGAGCAGCTGACAAACTGAGCCCCGGACACATCTGCAAGTGACTGGTAGGAATGGGGGACATGTGAGGAGGTGACACACACAGGATACATCTCGAGGTGGGTGGCAGCAGGGAACACTCTGGGTGTTTTTTTTCTCAATAGTACCCACTTCCTGTGCTCAGCCCAGCTTGCAAAAATGTACCCAACAGGCAGAGGTGTAGCAATAGGGGTTGCAGAGGTTGTGACCACACCGGGGCCCTTGGGTCAGAGGGGCCTCATCTGTAGTATTAGTTCTCTATTGGTCCTGTGCTCATAATAATCATTTCTATAGATACTTTGAATAGTGGTAATCATTAACAAACTGCTCCCCATCCCCTTCTTGTACCTCTGACACTGTAGTTGCCATTGTCAGGTTTTGGTGCGCTGTATCAATTATGTATAGAGTGCTTGGGGGGCCCCATTGTAAAATTTGCATCGGCAGGTACATTTTTACAACAATTCGGGCCTTCTACAATCCTGTCCAGCTCTCCTAGAGAACTTGCCCCCTGGAATGGTCTACATGCTGGTGAGACTGTGCTAGGAGACAAAGCATATACATAACTTCATATCAGGAAATAATCTTATTTCTCGGCATCAACATAGGTTTGCTAAGGATACGTCTTGTTTGAATAACATGCTCAGCATTTTGACGTGGTGATTGATAATGTGGAAATTGGGAATGCTGTAGATGTGATATTATTGGACATTGCAAAGGCCTGTGTACATGGATAAGAAAAACAAAACTTTGCTTTCTTAAAACAGAAAGAATTTGCGATAATTCAGGTTGGAGTGAGCTTGAGATGTCTCCCAGTGCATCACTGCTGAATATATGCAAATTAACCATTGTTGTCCTTAGAAGCTAAACACACCTCCAGAACCGCTAGAATTTATTCTGGCTCTGTACAAATTAACAAGCTGACACATCATTGCATTCCAGCGGTTCTGGAGGTGTGTTTAGCTTCTAAGGGTAACAATGGTTAATTTGCATATATTCAGCAGTGTTGCACTGGGAGACATCTCAAGCTCACTCCAACCTGAATTATCGCAAATTCTTTCTGTTTTAAGAAAGTAAACTTTTGTTTTTCTTAGCATTTTAGTAAGGGGGCTTTTAGGACCATTGTAGTCCCTTACACACTCCAATGAGTTCTGGTTCACTATGAGCTTGTTGGTTAGTCTGTACTACATGGATAAGGAACTGGCTAATAGAAAGAAAGCAAAGAGTTGTGGTTAATGGATCATATTCAAAATGGGTGACTGTTAGCAGTGGGGACCCAGAGGGGTCGGTACTGGGTCCAGTACTCTTCAATGTATTTATTAATTATCTTAGAGGAAATTGCTACTTTTGCAGATCATACAAAGTTGTGCAGAATTCTCACCACACAGGTAGATAGTGACATATTGCAGAAGGATCTGGATAGGATGGCTGTATGGGCAAGAAAATGGCAGATGAAATTCAATGGTGAAAAATGTAAAGTCGTACATTTCGGTCATACTAACAGTCTAGCACCATACAGAGTAAATGGGATACAGATGGGGGCATTAAACTTGGAAAGGGACTAAAGGTAGCCACTAACGGTCCAATTTCTAGCGAATGATCAGAAATTCTGATCGGAAGTGAAATATTGTAATAAATCGTTCACTGCACCATCAACGAACCAATCTTTACTTCCTATCTATCACAACCAACAAAAAAATTCAAATTTTGGTTCGACGAAAATTCATTCGGGCGACATTTTTTTCACTCGTTCATAATCGATTGTGTCCTCCAATGGAGATTATTTACAACCAATCCGATCTGAATTTCTGATCGCTCGAACGATTTTTCGCTAGAAATTGGACCGTTAGTGGCTTGGGATGAATTAAAAGGGAAATAAAAACTTGGGATGCTGGCATAATAATGCCTGTTTAGCTCTCTTATAAGGCTGTACCTGGAATATGGAATCCAGTTCTGGGCACCACATTACAGGACGGACATTGCAGTGTTAGAGCAGGTGCAGACGAACCACAGAATTGATTAGAGGGATAGACGGTCTCACTTACCAGGAAAGGTTAGATAAACTGGGATTATTTGAGTTTGGAGAAAAGTCTGTAAATTCTATTCATGAAAAGTTATGGCTATCCAATGTAAAATCAAAAGAAGTTTCATCACCCAGATTGAATCAGTTCAGTTAATCCTAAGGCCTCAATTCACGGAGCATTATCAAACGTTTATCCAACACTTTATCAAACGTTTGATAATTTACCTCATGGGTAAAATCTCATTTTGAATTCACTAAGGTGTTATATATATATCGAATGTTTTACCGATAAAACGTTCAACAAATATATAACACCTTAGTGAATTCAAAATGAGATTTTACCCATGAGGTAAATTATCAAACGTTTGATAAATGTTTGATAATGCTCCGTGAATTGAGGCCAAAATGTATTAATGGGCATTTAGGACTTTGAAAGAATCTTGTACCAGTTTCAACACTCCCTTCCATCACTATAGAGTCCACAGTACATCCATTACATAGGCAAATGCAGGAGGAGATTACAGCTGCCCAGAATCCCCCCTCAGATTAGGGCCAGTGCAGTGTCTGGGAACAGGCTCAAATTGAGACAGCAGAACATCTGCAGGCATCCTGCAGCTCACAGCACTGCCCCTTTTCTTGTCCTTCTACAGTTAAAGCGGATCCGAGATGAAAATCTAACTATAACAAGTAACTTGTCTATATATCTTATCTAAAGTCGAGATAGTTTACACAGCATATCTAGCTGCACATAGCTTCAATAGAATATGATTAATTATTCCTGTGATACAATGAGAGCGGCTATGTTCTGTTTGTCATCATTACACAGGTAATCTGCAACTGCATCTCCAGCCCTCAGCTCACTCACTCCTCCTCCTCCCCTCTGCCTCTGAAATCTCTGGCTAGTAGCCTCCTCCTCCTGCCCAGACTGAGCTCCCATAAGCCCTTGCTACATGGGTCTGAGTACCTTGGCGTTTTGGAGAAGCTGTGGGCGAGGCTTGTTTAGTTTATAGGGAACTAGAGTATTAAAACAAAAAGAAAAAAGTATTTGGTTTGAGGAATGCCCTATAAACTATATGTAAGGAACACAATTATGCAATGTGTAAACGGTCATCTCGGATCCACTTTAACTTTGGTTGGAGCAGCAGCGTGTGTACAGAGCATGGAGCAGCAGCAAGTGTACAGAGCATGGAGCAGCAGCATGTGTACAGAGCATGGAGCAGCAGTGGGTGTGCAGAGCATGGAGCAGCAGCGTGTGTACAGAGCATGGAGCAGCAGCATGTGTACAGAGCATGGAGCAGCAGCGTGTGTACAGCAGAATGTGTACAGAGCATGGAGCAGCAGCGTGTGTACAGAGCATGTAGCAGCAGCATGTGTACAGAGCATGGAGCAGAAGCGTGTGTACAGAGCATGGAGCAGCAGCATGTGCACAGAGCATGGAGCAGCAGGGTGTGTACAGAGCATGGAGCAGCAGCATAACAGCATGTGTACAGAGCATGGAGCAGCAGTGGGTGTACAGAGCATGGAGCAGCAGCAGGTGTGCAGAGCATGGAGCAGCAGTGTGTGTGCAGAGCATGGAGCAGCAGGGTGTGTACAGAGCATGGAGCAGCAGCGGGTGTGCAGAGCATGGAGCAGCAGCATGTGTGCAGAGCATGGAGCAGCAGCATGTGTGCAGAGCATGGAGCAGCAGGGTATGTACAGAGCATGGAGCAGCAGCGTGTGTACAGAGCATGGAGCAGCAGCGTGTGTATAAAGCATGGAGCAGCATGCGTACAGAGCATGAAGCAACAGCGTGTGTATAGAGCATGCTCTGGGGAACTTAATAGAATCAGGTATGAGCACAACCCTGTGCCCTGCTGTGTGCATCCTTCACTTTCCTCTTCATTGCCATTGTCTGCTGTCCTCATTATTATCTGTATCCAAACTGTTCCTGATCTATCCCGTTGGCAGTCAGTCAGACGGGAAATTGCATTATGTGTAGCCAGCATGATGTCCTACCATATTATTATACAGTATTGTGCATGGCTGAGTGAGACCTTTTAGGACCTCCCCCCCCCCTCCCCCACCCCCTCCAGTTTGAAAATCCTGGGTTTGCCCCTGCATTGCAATGTGTGCTGCCACCATCCTTTCCTTCTTAAAGGATACCCAATGTGACATGATGAGATACACATGTATGTACAGTGCCTAGCACACAAATAACTATGCTGTGTTCCTTTTTTTATTTCTCTGCCTGAAAGAGTTAAACATCAGGTATGTAAGTGGCAGTTCCTGTCTGAGTCAGGACTGGGTCAGACTACAGTGTGACCCTCACTGATAAGAAATTACAACTATAAAACACTTTCCTAGCAGAAAATGGCTTCTGAGAGCAATAGTTCATAGATTTTAGCTCTGACATAATTCAATGAATGTGTCATTGAGTAAAAACAATAAAACGGTAAAAACTTAAAAAGTAGATTTAAATATTAAATAAAACTGGAATATCTTAAAAAGTCATTTTTAGAAGAAGGGGAATATATACAATTGTTTATTTCATTAGTTTATTTTCACCTTGGGTGTCCTTTAATCCACAGTGGCTTCCCATATTATGCAGTACACAGTGACAAGAGGGGGGATGAATAGAGTTTTTCTTAGACAGAGTTATGTCAGTCACAGGAGAATTGTTCTGTTGTCCTCAGGTGGGGAGGAGGGATTAAACTGTTATATCTCATCATCACTCAACACGTCTTCCCATCTGCAGCATCTGACACCTGGCAGTGGCAGATATATAGATCCTCATCCTCTGCAGCCTCCAACTCCGGCTCCACCTGGCAGTGCCAGATATACAGATCCTCATCCTCTGCAGCCTCCAACTCCGGCTCCACCTGGCAGTCCCAGATATATAGATCCTCATCCTCTGCAGCCTCCAATTCCGGCTCCACCTGGCAGTGCCAGATATACAGATTCTCTTTCCTCTGCAGCCTCCAACTCCGAATCCACCTGGCAGTGCCAGACATACGGATCCTCATCCTCTTCAGCCTCCAACTCTGGCTCCTCCTGGCTAGAAGTGCCAAATATACAGATCCCTCATCCTCTTCAGCCTCCAAATCCGGCTCCACCTGGCAGTGCCAGATATACAGATCCCCTATCCTCTGCAGCCTCCAAATCCGGCTCCACCTGGCAGTGCCAGATATATGCATCCTCATTCTCTGCAGCGACAGTAAGTGGAAACTTCTTATCCTTCTGTACAGCTTGTAAATAGTTAGACTTACAAAGTGGTGGTGGAGGGTGTACTGGACCTTGGTACACAGTGATGATGCAGGGTGTATTGAACTGTGGTACATGGTGATGGTGGAAGGTGTACTGGAGTCTGCTATACAGTGGGGGTGGAGGGTGTACTGGAGTCCGGCACACAGTGGGGTTGGAGGGTGTACTGGAGTCTGGCACACAGTGGTGATGAATGGTGGTACACAGTGTTGATGGCGGGTGTACTGGAGTCTGGTACACAGTGATGGTGGAGGGTGTACTGGACTCTGATACACAGTGGTAGTGGAGGGTGTACTGGACTCTGATACACAGTGATGGTGAAGGCTGTACTGGAATGTGGTACACAGTGTTGATGGCGGGTGTCCTAGACTTGGGTACACAGTGATGGTGGATGGTGTACAGGAATGTGGTACACAATGATGGTGGCGATTGTACTAGACTTTGGTACACAGTGTTGATGGCGGGTGTCCTAGACTTTGGTACACAGTGATGATGGCAGGTGTACTAGACTTTGGTACACAGTGATGGTGGAGGGTGTCCTAGACTTTAATACACTGTGATGGTGGAGGGTGTACTGGACTCTGATACACAGTGATGGGGGAGGGTGTACTGGACTGTGGTACACAGTGATGATGGCAGGTGTACTAGACTTTGGTACACAGTGATGGTTGGAGGGTGTAGTGTTGTACAGACATTGGTGTCACACATGCTGGTGACTGGTGGGGCTGGTGATGAATTGTTTGTGACGTGAGAGTCTCTGGGGTCTTCAGCTCTCCTTGGGGGACAGTAGACTGATGCTCGGTAAATACACACAGCTGTCAGTGATGGGATGGTGACAGATGGGATTGGCTGATCTGGTAGTCACGGCACCAGCCAGACACCCCTTTGTTTGCGCCTCATGTTGTGTGACAAAGCTCACCAATCGCAGCACTGCCTGTGTGACGTGTGACCAGTGAGAGAAGTGTAGAAGTGACTCCGCTGTACAACTGCCAGAAGATTAGCATGACAGTCTGTTAAAGGGAAAAAAGATGACAGTCCCCGTACTTCCCTCCCTTAAAGATAGACAGCAAGAAATAAAATATTTTCTTTTGATTGGAGGAGAAATAAGACCGGCACATACAGAAAAGAGTTCTCAGGTGAAAATGTAGGCTGCATACAGACGCCCCGATGTGTCACAGTACTGGATCACTTTGGCTGAGTGCATTGTTCACCCCCTTGCGTCGCCTCCTGGAAGCCATTCCATCCAATGCTTAATCATCATCCCTCTCCCCCCTTCCCCCTTTCCATAGCAACAGAACCTTGAATACATCCAAATCCCTGCTGGCAATGCTCATTGAGCGCATGCACAGCCATAGAGTTGTTCCAGTGCCTTGTTACCTATCTCAGGAGCACCAGGGGTCATAGTAAAACAATATGGAAACAGGAAATGAGGGGGAAATGTCTCCAGCACAGACGCGGAGAGCATTAACCTCTTCCAAAACCCCTATTGTCGATAGGCTTTGGGAAGGTGGCAGCCCCAGGACCGTATAACGCCGAAAGGCGACAAGTCCTGGGGCGGGGTTTTACAGGGGATCGCATCCCCGCGGTCTACCAGTGGCTAGGAGGCTGTTAGACAGCGAAACTACTGTCTATTTACAATGTACAGCACTGGGTGTAAGCCTATGATCGTGAAGTGGTTAAAAACCCTAAAGAAGTGGCAAGCAGGTCATGCCAGAAGGTCATGGTCATATTGCGACTGATGATCTCTTTTGCTACAGTAGAGGATGAATCACACACCTAAAACAAGCTGCAGCTTATCCAGTCTGACTTCAGTCAGAGCACCTGATCTGCATGCTTGTTCAGGGGATGTGGCTAAAGGTATTAAGGGGGCCATACACTAGGTGATCAACCAACCAATCGACCATCCAATTTGATTATTATAATTGAATTGGAGGAAAATTGGTGCTGCCAAGTGCATGCCCGACCGACAAAGCGACCAATTTCGGGACAGAAATTGGCAGCACAGTCTATCGCGCATGTTTGTAAATTTTGGGCCGAGGTTGGTTGGTCGGGTGCGCAGCAGTACGGCGGCCGATTTGCGAACGAGTGATGAGACGAAACTCCCACCGCTGCCGCCCCAATGTATGAATGTGTGTAGTGCAGACGCTAATGCGCCGCTAGCGGCTTACCAGTGAGATGGACGGATGGACCCGGCGAGCTGTTTCAGGACAGGTAATGTATAAATGCACTACACAACATACATTTATACATTTAGGGGGCAGCGGCGGGGTGGACACAGCGGCTCAGCCGATTCCTGGATAATTTCATGCTGAAATCGGACGGGAATTGGCCTGTAGTGTATGGGCAGATTCGATTAGAGACAAATTTGTCTCTTGGTCGAATCTGCCCATACTCGTTCTAATGTCTAAACTAGTATTAGAGACACAGGATCAGCAGGAGAGTTAGGCAAATGGTATTATTTTTAAAGGAAAAATCCATATCCTTCTCAGTTTAGGTTCCCTTTAACTTGCATAGTATTGCTTTGTGCTATAAGTGGACATTGGCATACTTGACATTTGTTTAACCCCCTTGGCGGTATGAAAAATACCGCCAGGGGGCAGCGCAGCAGTTTTTTTTTAATTATTTTTTTTTTAAATCATGTAGCGAGCCGAGGGCTCGCTACATGATAGCCGCTGCTCAGCGGCATCCCCCCAGCCCCGCCGATCGCCTCCGGCGATAGGCGATCAGGAAATCCCGTTCAAAGAACGGGATTTCCTGGAGGGCTTCCCCCGTCGCCATGGCGACGGGGCGGAATGACGTCACCGACGTCAGCGACGTCGGGACGTCATTGGGAGACCCGATCCACCCCTCGGCGCTGCCTGGCACTGATTGGCCAGGCAGCGCTCGGGGTCTGGGGGGGGGGGGGCCGCGCGCCGCACCGGATAGCGGCGATCGGGCGCGCGGCGGCGGCGATCGGGGTGCTGGCGCAGCTAGCAAAGTGCTAGCTGCGTCCAGCAAAAAAAAAATTAAGCAAATCGGCCCAGCAGGGCCTGAGCGGCACCCTCCGGCGGCTTACCCCGTGTCACACACGGGGTTACCGCTAAGGAGGTTAAAGAGAAACCGAGCCAAAGCTCGGGTTCAAAACAAGTTCTTACCCTGCAGAGGCCTCGATTCATAAAAAGCAGTGCGATAAAAAAAATCTTGAGTGCGGTATTTTCCCGGTCTGTGTGCTAATTCATAAAGATTTACCCAGCTGCCATGGAAGGTCGGTAAATTACCGCAGCCAATTGAGCGGTAGAGTAGAGCAGTGTGGCGATATCGCTCTTTTGCCCTGCACAGATGACTCGCACAGATGACTCACACAGACTTTCCCTGCCTGCACAGATGACTCACACAGACTTTCCCTGCCTGCACAGATGACTCACACAGACTTTCTCTGCCTGCACAGATGACTTGCACAGACGACTCACACAGACTTTCCCTGCCTGCACAGATGACTCGCACAGATGACTCACACAGACTTTCCCTGCCTGCACAGATGACTCGCACAGACGACTCACACAGACTTTCCCTGCCTGCACAGATGACTCGCACAGACGACTTGCACAGACGACTCACACAGACTTTCCCTGCCTGCACAGATGACTCGCACAGACGACTCGCACAGACGACTCACACAGACTTTGCCTGCCTGCACAGATGACTCGCACAGGTGACTCACACAGACGACTCACACAGACTTTCCCTGCCTGCACAGATGACTCGCACAGATGACTTACACAGACTTTCCCTGCCTGCACAGACGACTCACACAGACTTTGCCTGCCTGCACAGATGACTCGCACAGGTGACTCACACAGATGACTCTTTGCACAGATGACTCACGCAGACATCGGCTCCTTGCACTTTGCATTGTTAACACCTCACCAGAGGTGTCGGTAACTTGTTAAGACCTCAGCAGAGGTGTCGGTAATTATCGTCCGTTGAAAAAGTTGTGACAGCGCTCCTCTTCTTAATAACTATATATCTGCAATGAACAAATTCCACATAGTGCATTACCAACAGTATAGCTGATTAGCATGCATATACACCCAGTGAACTTCCGTGCTCAGTGTGTTTCACTCCTTGTGACATCCACTCCCTATAATACAGCCGCTCACCGGATGAAAGCCACCTCAGACTCCAGGTGGATCTAGCGCTTTGCCAACCGGAAACAGAATCCACAGCTCCGGCCTGCCTCTTGTAAAAACTCCAATTTATTCCATACAGAACATGTAAAAACAAATAATAGCACATAGCATAATACTGTTTAAAAGCATTCCCCGGCCTGCGCACTTCAGTACACTCACTTCGTTACAAGATAAAAGCGCATATCGGGCTCCTTAGCCCAGCAATATCTCCCTCTCACCGCGGTGTCGGCGTCCCGTACTCCCGCTTCCCGAGGTTTGCCGGCGCTCAGTCTCCGTGCATAGGGTCCCGCTGCTCTGTGACGTCAGTCGCACCTGGCTCCGCCCTACGCGTTTCGTCCAATCGGACTCATCAGCCCCTGATGAGTCCGATTGGACGAAACGCGTAGGGCGGAGCCAGGTGCGACTGACGTCACAGAGCAGCGGGACCCTATGCACGGAGACTGAGCGCCGGCAAACCTCGGGAAGCGGGAGTACGGGACGCCGACACCGCGGTGAGAGGGAGATATTGCTGGGCTAAGGAGCCCGATATGCGCTTTTATCTTGTAACGAAGTGAGTGTACTGAAGTGCGCAGGCCGGGGAATGCTTTTAAACAGTATTATGCTATGTGCTATTATTTGTTTTTACATGTTCTGTATGGAATAAATTGGAGTTTTTACAAGAGGCAGGCCGGAGCTGTGGATTCTGTTTCCGGTTGGCAAAGCGCTAGATCCACCTGGAGTCTGAGGTGGCTTTCATCCGGTGAGCGGCTGTATTATAGGGAGTGGATGTCACAAGGAGTGAAACACACTGAGCACGGAAGTTCACTGGGTGTATATGCATGCTAATCAGCTATACTGTTGGTAATGCACTATGTGGAATTTGTTCATTGCAGATATATAGTTATTAAGAAGAGGAGCGCTGTCACAACTTTTTCAACAGATCTTTAATGGACTTGTGGTAGCGAATACTCAACGGATCAGATCCACCAGGGCAGGCGCAGTTTGCTTATACATTACGGTAATTATCGTCCGGCTTACCGCTTGTTGAAGGCTTTATGAATTGACTGACATGTGTTGGAGGTAACTACAGCCAAGTCGGTAATTTATCTCCCTGGTCGGTAATGTCAGCTTTTCATGCGGTAACAGCCTTTATGAAATGACACATTGCTAAGTGGTCGGGAAAGTCTGCTGTTTTCAGCATTACCGCATGCGGTAATGCTTTATGAATTGAGGCGAAGATTGCCTATCAAAATATTAATCATCATTAGTAATTACCAACTGTAGAAGATGTGAGGCCTCTGCCATTAACATTGTAAGAATGGCAGCATTGTAAATATTTCCCTTGAAAATCAATAGGTGAATTTTGATTGGCTGTTGTAGGCTCCACCCAATTTCCTAAATATTAACCCCAGTCACCCAGTGACCAACTGTGCCAAGTTTGAGAACCCTGCGACTAAGGGCTCTTTAACACGGGCAGCTGACAGCACTGAAGTCATCGCCTGTCAGCTGCTTCCCTGTGCACTGGCTTGGTGCTTGTTAGCGTCAGGTTCCGGCACTGTACAGGCATTCGCCCCCCCGGGGTTAGATCCGAGCACTGCCACAGCTGCACTCAGACTCATGTTGTGTTCCTCCGCCACCCATTAACACCACCGGGTGTCAACGCTTGGCACGTGAAGTGTTACAACCGCTGCGATTCAGCTGCATTTTAATTGCACCTGAATTGCACTGGCGGGTGGCAGACAGGCGGGTGAACTGCTCGGCAAACGTGCAGTTCAGCCACCCATGTGAAAGGGGCCTTACAGTCTAAGAATGACTGCAGTTTACATTTTCTTATTTAAAATGAATAGCTGAAATTTGATTGACTGTTTTATGCTCCACCCACTTTCACTGAAATTTTAACCTCGGTCACCACTCACCAAGTGACTAAGGGCTTAATTTGAGTAGCGGGAGTTACAATCCTCAGCGCACACTACAGGCTGTGTAGTATGCGCTGCTAACTTACGCGCACTCCCTTGTACTTAGTGGCCGCTTCTTTACTCCCACCCTGAGCCCTGTCGTGTCCTGTAGCTGTTTAGGACGTGATCCGCGCACTTTGATTGGCCCAATAGGCTGCCTGTTAATTGTCCTAGTTAATTGACTTAGTTCTTTTGGTCAGACACTTGACTCGTGCATGTTATGCTTGTACTTTGTACAGCACCGTAGTTGGCGTTGGCACAATTGCTGCAGTGAGCTCTGTGTTGGCTGCAATGTTGTTGTGCTCACATTATCTCATGTTTACATCTGATTTTATTTGAGAAGGAAATAAATCCTTTTCAGGGATGACCTTGATGTATCAGACATCTGGCTGCCACGTCCTCTGGTCAGACTGTCTGGGGGAGTCTCTGGTTGGTAATGGGAAAGGCTGTCACAGGGAGTCTGTGGTAGGTAATGGTACAGGCCATGTTGAAGAGTATCTGGTCAGTTATGGGACAGGCCATCTGGTGGAGTCTCTGGACAGTACCAGTAGTGGGACAAACCTTCTGGGGTAGTCTCTGGTTTGTAATGGTGTAGGCAATGTTGGGGAGGCTCTGGTCAGTAGTGGGAAAGGCCGTGTGGGAGGTCTTTGGTCAGTAATGGGACACGTTGTCTATGGGGTGATTCTCTGTGACTTCACACTGACATATTAAACAGGTGAACAATAACTTCAGGGAATCGGGGCCAAACCATGTGGAGAAAGATGGGGACATTGGGGGACTTATGATTCATGAATATCTGTGTGACGCATGGACAAAGGTGCGTTGTCCATGGAAACTAGTCATGGAGTCCCCTCCCCCCCCCCCCCCCCCCTTCTTCTCTTCCCCATGCCATTATGGTAAAGGCATACATTATACTATTGCTGAACTATTAGATAAATGATCATTGTCTTCGAGATCTTAATTACTTACATGCTGTAGCTCTTTTCAACTTTTCACCAGCAGTTTTCAAACAAGATTTAGAGCTCCACAGAGCTGTGGAGGATGAGTCCAGGAGTCAGAGCTATTTTTGGCTACCTGGAGCTGGAGATTTTCTGTACCAACTCCACAGCCCTGGTGAGGATTAAACTGAGGAGTCAGAGTTTTCATAAACTGAGGAGTTGTACCAACTCCACAGCCCTGCTGCTGGCGTCAATAAGATAATTAACTGGCAAGTCAGATCAATATTTGATCATCATTTTGGTTGTAAGGCTCCCTGCACTCTACATGCGATTCCGATTTCCAATTTTTAATCGGTACTGCATGCTGCCTTTTTTCCCGCGTTTTTCTTTTGATAGCATCCAGGCAAAATCGCAATTGCAAATCAGATTTGCATTGTGCAGGGAGCCTTACAGTGATCATAAATGCCATAGTTTTTATAGGATTTCAGTAGAGTTGATCTGTATATTGATTCTAACGTTAGCTCTGTTATAAATATTGTGTAGTGTATTCTTACCGCGATAACTCTTTTCTGCCTGTTTCCAGTGACTGAGCATCTCCGCGGGTGGAGGAGGAGTGAGCAGTGACACGGGGGCCATCGCCAGCACATATCCATGAATTCTTCGGAGGACATCCAACACAGTAAGAGCGAGGACAACTTGGGGGCGGTTTTTCCACTCCCACCAAAGTTATACAGCTTCCACCATAGACAGCAATCACATTGAGATCATTCTGCATAAGCAGCTTGAGAAATTCACTTCTGTTACAAATGTTTTTAACCACTTAAAGTGGACCCAAATTAAAAATACAAGATTTCCGAAATAAAATCTATTTTGTAAATTTATAATAATAAATAGCAGCCTTTTTCAGCTGCATGATGACAAATATAAAATATTTTACATTTATTGGAGTAACCCTTCCCTTCCTTTCAAATTGTCGGGAAAAAATCCGGCAAACTGGTGGAGTAAATAGTGTCCGGCAATGGAGAAATTGCTAATGGCTGCCCCCAGTATAACCCTAGTTCTGAAAAGAGAAGGGTGAAAAGCATGCACTGAAATGCTCATAGGTTTGAAGGAGTGTTTATTTATCTTTGTATGTGTCAGAGTGGTGCAACTAAATATTTTTAATTAAAAAAAATGTTTGGTTTGGGTCCACTTTAAGCCCTCGGTCGTTTTCACTTTATGCATCCGAGCAATGTTCACCTCCCATTCATTAGCCTATAACTTTATCACTACTTATCACAATGAACTGATCTATATCTTGTTTTTTCTGCCACCAATTAGGCTTTCTTTGGGTGGTACATTTTGCTAAGAGCTACCTTACTGTAAATGCATTTTAACAGTAAGAATAAGAAAAAAACTGAAAAAAATCATTATTTCTCAGTTTTCGGCCATTATAGTTTTAAAATAATACATGCCTCCATAATTAAAACCTACGTATTGTATTTGCTAATTTGTCCCGGTTATTTCACCGTTTAAATTATGTCACAATGTATGGCGACAATATTTTATTTGGAAATAAGGCCTCTTGCACACTGCAAGTGATTCTGATTCCGCTTTTTAATCAGTTTTTACATCAGATTCAGATTCCGATTTGCAGTTTGCTCCCTGCACACTGCAAATCGAAATCTGAATCGGATGTAAAAACTGATAAAAAGCGGAATCTGAATCGGAATCACTTGCAGTGTGCAAGAGGCCTAAAAGAGCATTTTTTCCGGTTTGCATCCATCACTATTTACAAGCTTATAAAAAAAAAAAAGAAATATTTCATCTTTACATGGATGTTTAAAAAGTTTAGACCCTTAGGTAAATATTTATGTGTTTGTTTGTTTTTTTTATCGTAATTCTTTCTTTTTTTTTTTTTTTAATTAAACATTTTATGTGGGTATTTTTGGAAGGGTGGGATTTAAATAGTGTTTGATTTGGGGGAATATATGTGTATTTTAATTTTTTTTTACTTTTAGATGTAGTTTTACTTTTTGGCCACAAGATGACAACCTTGAGTTTGTTTACATGACGTCACTCTAAGTGTACAATGTACGCTTAGAGGGACAAAGGAGTCAGAAAAAGTGAAGCTTCCGAGAGACGCTGTCGCTTTTTCGGCGGGGGAGAGGAATCAGTGATCGGGCACCATAGCCCAATTCATTGATTCCTGGGCTAACGAATCCGTCAAGGAGGACAAAGTAGTTAATTTGACATCAAATTAAAGTTTACATAAAACTATAATGGAGGACATGAAATGGGCGCACTGTAAGAATCTGTGAGGTTCTTGCAATGTAAAACAGCAGAAGACTATATTCAGAGTTCTCCCTTAAAGATAACCTAAAGTCAAAAAAAAAAATGAGATGAACTCACCTGGGGCTTCGCTCAGCCCCCTGCAGCCGATCGGGGCCCTCGCAGCTCCGGTCCGATGCTTCTGCACCCGCCGGCGAACACTTCCGGTTTGGCCGTCACCGGCCGACAAGCATGGGAACGCGAGTGATTGTTCGCGTTCCCAGCCTGTATATCGCCCCCTATGCTGCTATTGCAGCCAGGACGCCGCAATAGCAGCATAGGGGGCGATATACAGGCTGGGAACGCGAACAATCACTCGCGTTACCATGCCTGTCGGCCGGTGACGGCGAAACCGGAAGTCGTCGCCGGCGGGTCCAGAAGCATCGGACCGGAGCTGCGAGGGCACCGATCGTCTGCAGGGGGCTGAGGGAAGCCCCAGGTGAGTTCCCCTCATTTTTTTTTTTTGCCTTTAGGTTCACTATAAGACATATTGACCTCAATTCAATAAGCTTTATCAAACACTTTTTCAACGTTTGATAATTTACCTCATGGGTAAAATCTAATTTTGAATTCACTAAGGTGTTATAGATTTATTGAACGTTTTATTGATAAAACATTCGATAACTATATAACACCTTAGTGAATTCAAAATTAGGTTTTAACCATGAGGTAAATTATCAAACGTTGAAAAAGTGTTTGAAAAAGCTTAGTGAATTGTAGTTAACATCTTGCTGGGTAGAGAAACAAGGTCAGTTAGTTCTTATCTAATAAGTGTACAGACAAGGAGGCCCCAGAAGGCCTAAATATCGTTGTACTTCCACGTCTGTAAGCAAAGCACTGATTCTAGGAAAGCAGGGACTGGACTAGAAGAAGTCCAAGTATAGCTTGGAGTTTCTGATTCCGCGCAGTGTGTGGGCTGTCAATCATTCAATCTTGGAAGCACTGGTGTAACAATAGGGGAAGCAGTCTCTGCCCCCGCGGGGCCTGGGACCCGCTCATGGCTGTTTTGGGGGGGGGGGCAGTAGGGGTCGCTGCATGAGGGGAGAGCTTTGCACATCAGCGGGGGAGGGGACAGTCCCCCCCTCCCTCACCTCGGGCTCTCCCCTCTGCACTCCCCCTCCTGCATATATCTAAGTGGCAACAGCAGCGGCAGCAGCAGCTATAAATACCTCCATTCACCACGGAGGTTGCCGATCTGCAAAGGCTTCACATTACTTCCTGTTAAAACAGGAAGTAATGTGAAGCCCTTGCAGATTGGAGAAGCCCTTGCAGATCGGAGACCTCCAGTGGTGAATGGAGGTATTTATAGCTGCCACCGTCGCTGCTGACACTTAGATATATATATGCAGGAGGGGAGCGCAGAGGGGGGAGCCTGAGGTGAGGGAGGGGGGGACTGTCCCCCCTCCCCGCTGATGTGCAAAGCTCTCCCCTCATGCTGTGACCTCTCCTGCCCCCCCCCCAAAACGGCCATGAGCGGGCCCCAGGGTGGGGTGAGGGGGCCCACTCAAATTCTTGCAGGGGGGCCCGGGGAATTCTAGTTATGCCCCTGCATGGAAGCCAATAGAAAGCTCCTCATGTGATTTAGATCCATAATTAACTTACAGCCCGCCTACAGTGGGATGTGACTAAGTAAACCTTGGTAAACTGGAAGTCACACTGTAGCCTAGTTTAGCTTACTTCTGATGGCAGCTTAGTTCAGTTTAGTGGTACTACTGACTTCTGATTGCAATGCCGCTACAACACGATCTGCAATTATAGTCATATTCTTGCTTTGCTGCTGTAACTAAGAGGACTTATGACATGGACACCTTGTTTTTCTGATTGAAGCCAATAAATCCCTTAACTGCTTGAACTCCTATGGTCTACATCCATCTGCTAAAAACTGTGTGAATGTTCAAGCTGATAAGAGATGAAGTGCGATCATTTGATCGCTGGTGCCGAGCGTAACCAAGAGTAACCACTAAAAATGACTTGCACTATATTGGAGGGCATGAAATGGGCACAATGTAATGGCTGTTCTACTGGCCCCACTGATATAGTCAGTGGATTGTACTCTTTCTCAGTGGGGTCAGTGGAAGGGTCTCTGTCAGTAGCATCAGTGTGTGGGTCTGTGTTGGTAAGATCAGTGGATGGTCCTTACTTCCTATAGAGAGGAGGACCATCCACAATAGTCTTCGTGTTTTTGCGCCCTCGTTCTGTATCTAACTTCCAGCAATCTCTCTTGCAGCTGAGAACGGCTGGCAGGATTCTGTGATTATCATACCAGCCCTGCTGTCAGCCTCCACATTGCTGGTTGTGGCCGTCATTGTATGGAAATTTATCCAGGGCCGGAGAGTGAAAGGCAGAGAGGTGGAAGAACAGACTGCAGGTACGGTAATCGGTATGATGTCATCATATATAATAAGAAGCTGTGGTAGCCATATTACCTGAGAGCTTGCTGATTGCATTCATATTACCCCATTCTATACACATCTCTGGTGAGGGATGATCACAGCACTTCATATTGTGCATACAATATTCCTGTACACGTGATGGAACTTAGCATTATTATTATTATTTATATACTAACAGGTGGCCCGGCGTTGCCCGGGTATGTATTCGGCCGGTGTTGGCTCTGCCCACTTCTCCTAACCCTACCACATAAACACTCAATTACTTAAAGACCAAGTTTGTAAGCTTTGCAGTCTTTGGCATCAGTAATTTGCATTGAAATGAAACAAATCTGATTGGCTGTTTGTGACTCCACCCCCCTTTCTGAAATTGAACCCTAGTCACCCAATGATCAACTGTACCTAGTTTGAGGCTTGTGCCATTAACAGTGCAAGAATGGAAGCAATGGAATATTCCCCTGGAAAATCAATAGGCAAATTTTGATTGGCTTTTGTAGGCTTCACCCACTTTTCTGAATATGAATTCCTGTCTCCCAGTGACCAACTGGGCAAAGTTTGAGAACCCTACCATTAACAGTGTAAGAATGGCTGCAGTTTACATTTTCCCAGTGAAATTTGTATTTGTCTCCACCCACATTTTGGTTATGGGTATAAAAAGTATCCTATGGCATTGCCCGGGTATGTATTTGATTGGCGTTGGCTGTGCCCACTTTTCCTAAACCTAGCACACAATTAATCAATTACTCAATTATCAAGTTTGTGAGCTTTGTGGTGTTTGACATCAATAATTTTCATTGGAATGAAACAAATCTGATTGGCTGTTTGTGGCTCCACCCCCTTCTCAATTTGAATCCCCATCACCCAATGATCAACTGCACCAGGTTTGAGGCTTGTGCCATTAACAGTACAAGAATGGCAGCAATGTAAATATACCCCTTGAAAATCAATAGGTGAATTTTGATTGGCTTTTATAGGCTCCACCCACTTTTCTGAATTTTAATCCTAGTCACCCAGCGACCAACTGTGCAAAGTTTGAGAACCCTGCCATTAACAATGTAAGAATGGCTGCAGTTTACATTTTCCCAGTGAAATTTGTATTTGTCTCCACCCACATTTTGGTTATGGGCATAAAAAGTATCCTATATGTTATTCCAGGTAATGTACTATGTGCGTGCCAAATTTCATTCAAATCCGTTCAGCAATTTTTGCTTGATTGAGTAACAAACATACAAACATACAAACTTCCGAACTTTTCCATTTATAATACTAGCTGATGGCCCGGCGTTGCCCGGGTATGTAGTTGGCTGGTTTTGACTCCGCCCACTTTTTCTAACCCTAACACACAATTACTCAATTAATCCAATTACCTAGTTTGTGAGCTTTGCAGTCTTTGGCATCAATAATTTGCATTGAAATGAAACAAATCTAATTGGCTGTGGCCCCACCCCCTTTTATGAATTCGAACCCCAGTCAACTAATGACCAACTGTTCTAGGTTTGAGGCTTGTGCCATTAAAGAGACTCCGTAACTAAAATTGCATCCTGTTTTTTATCATCCTACAAGTTCCAAAAGCTATTCTAATGTGTTCTGGCTTACTGCAGCACTTTGTATTATCACAGTCTCTGTAATAAAACAATGTATCTTTCCCTTGTCAGACTTGTCAGCCTGTGTCTGGAAGGCTGCCAAGTTCTTCAGTGTTGTGGTTCTGCTATGCACTCCCCCCTCAGGGGGGAAAGAAACACACAAATGATCTCTTGAGATTCAAAAGTAATGCTGTATACAGCCTGCTTGTGTATGGATGTATTTTCTATGTGTGGACATACTGTACATCAACCTACTTCCTGTTTTGGTGGCCATTTTGTTTGTTTATAAACAAACTTTTTAAAACTGTTTTTAACCACTTTTAATGCGGCGGGGAGCGGCGAAATTGTGACAGAGGGTAATAGGAGATGTCCCCTAACGCACTGGTATGTTTACTTTTGTGCGATTTTAACAATACAGATTCTCTTTAACAGTGCAAGAATGGCAGCAATTAAATATTCCCCTTGAAAATCAATAGGTACTTTTGATTCAAATCCATTCAGCCTTTTTTGTGTGATCGAGTAACAAACATCCAACATCACTCGGTGTGTCCTCCACCAGAACAATGATGGTGATGTTGGACTGCTAGTGGGGAACGCACTGGTGTATAAGCCTGCATGTAAATTTTAAAGCAGTATTACGCTATTTGTTTGCACCTTACTTCTTTTTGTGTGTGTGGAGGAGCTGAGGGAGAGTGAGGAATCCGGTATATACTGGCTGGGCCACAAACGTGACAAGCTGATCGTAACTGGTCAGCCACGAGTTCTGGTGAGCGTTTATTGTTTTATTATATGAAGACCAAGTGAATTCTGCAGAACTTTTGGAAGACTGGACTTATTCTGAGGATAGTTATATGTGGAAAGGATGTTGAGCGCCGTTTTGTCTTTTTATACGATTATGTATTTGGCTGGTGCTGGCTGCGCCCACTTTTCCTAACCCTAACACACAATTATTTAATTACTCAGTGACCAAGTTTGTGAGCTTTGCGGTCTTTGGCATCAATAACCTGCATTAAAAAGAAACAAATCAGATTGGCTGTTTGTGGCTCCACACCCTTTTATCAATTTAATTCCCAGTCACCCAATGATCAACTGTATCTGGTTTTAGGCTTGTGCAATTAACAGTGCACGAATGGCAGCAATGAAATTTTCCCCTGAAAAATCAATAGGTAATTTTTGATTGGCTTTTGTAGGCTCCACCCACTTTTCTGAATATTAATCCCAGTCACCCAGTGACCAACTGTGAAAAGTTTGAGGACGTCTAGCATTAACAGTGTAAGAATGGCTGCTGTATACATTTTCCCAGTAAAATTTGTATTTGTCTCCACCCACTTATGACCCTGCGTTGCCCGCTTATGTATTTTGCAGGTGCTGGCTGTGCCCACTTTCCTAAACCTAACACACAATTAATCAATTACTCAATTACCAAGTTTGTGAGCTTTGTGGTGTTTGGCATCAATAATTTGCATTGGAATGAAACAAATCTGATTGGCTTTTATAGGCTCCACCCACTTTTCTTAATATTAATCTCAGTCACCTAGTGACCAACTGTGCAAAGTTTGAGAACCCTACCATTAACAGTGTAAGAATGGCTGCAGTTTACATTTTCCAGTGAAATTTGTATTTGTCTCCTTTTGGTTATGGGAATAAAAAGTATCCTATACTTTATTCCAGGTAATGTACTATGTATGTGCCAAATTTCATTCAAATCCGATCAGCCGTTTTTGCGTGATCGAGTAACAAACGTCCAAACATCCGAACTTTCCCATTTATAATATTAGTAGGATTAGTAGGATTGTATTTATAAAGTGCTAACATATGACGCAGTGCCGGACAATAAATAGGGATGTATACAATCTTTCCAAGGGGTGCCAGACAGAGAGGTAGCAAACGGTTATACAACATAGCACAAGGTTGTCCATGCTAACAAGGTATAAGATACATGATCATGTGATTTCACAGAGACCCAGCAATTCAAATCCGAGTTGTTCCATGGTAAGAGTGTCATTGGTGGGGTCTCAAAATCAAGACGGACTCACTTGGGGGGGGGGGGGGGGAGGGGATGAGATCCTGCCTAAGGCTTACAATCTAAAGGGGAGGGGGTGGGACACACTAAGTAGGGTTGTGGAATAAGTGGTCTGCTTAGAGAATGGGGTAGGTCATCTTGAGAGGTTTGTTTTAAGGGCTTGCTTGAAGGCGTTGAAGGAAGGAGCAATCTGAGGGGGAAGGTGGAAGGGAATTCTATAGGGTGGGGGCAGCTCTGAAAAAGTCCTGCAAGCACATGCGGTAGTGAGATATGCGCGGGGCAGTGATGCAGAGGTTATTGGAGGATCGGAGGGGGAGGCCGGGTATATATCTCAGGACGAGCTCAGAGATCTAGGTTGGGTAGGTCTTGTGCACAGATTTGTAGGCCAGGCACAGAATCTTCACTACTGATCCTGAAAGGGATAGGAAGTCAGTGTAGGAGAAGTGGAAGCAGAGCGATGTGAAGACTAGTTGAGTCTGGCTGCTGCATTCATTAAAGGGTGTTATGAGGTTCAAGGGGAGGCCTGACAGCAGGGCGTTACAGGAGTCTAGACCAGAGATGATTAGAATGTGAATGAGGAGCTTGGTAGTGTCCAGGGTAAGGAAGTGAGGGATCTCGCAGATGATTATCCTATACAATAAAATCCCTGTGTCGCTGCATCCAGCTGTCCCTGTGTCCCTGTTCTTTGCTACTGCGCATGTGCGCAGTAACAGACAGCTGGATGGGACCAGGGAGCGAGGCGGGCGAGTTGCGTGTGTGCGCATGCGCACTAGTGGCGGCAGAAAAAAGACCTAGAGCCCGTTTTTAAACGGGCTTGGGTCTACTAGTTATATATAATTCTCTTTATAAAGAGTGTAATGTTGTGTTATATCATACTGTATCCTATAATCCCATACATAGCAGGAATATATTGCTTTGTAACATTAATAGCCTATAGGTGTACTATAGACCAGCAGCTCTGGATGAACTATGAAATAGTTTTACAACTGTTAAGGAATGATTTGCATATTCTAAGTACTGTGCATTGTGGGTGTGGCTTCCCATTCATGTAAAGGCAACACTTGCAAATACCTTCTGTTTTATGAAATCATATCCTATGCACTGTTACATATACACTTTGTCACATGCTTTATTGTACTGTTTATTGTACTATTCTTATATTCGCCATAGAATATGATATAATACTGGCCCTGTACATGGTTGTAATTCCTGCGTTTCTCCTCCGACAGATGATACCAATGGGTGGGCAGTGAATACCGCCGGCGAGTTTGAGAATTCTCTCACGGTCCCGGAACCGGTGTTGGAGAAGAAGCAACTGCCACAAGAGTGGAGGCTTCATGACAGGATAGTCCTGTGCCGGGGTCACTATGGTCCAATCAGTCAGGCCATGCTGGTCCATCAGTGGGATCCAGAAGACAGGCGTGGTGTCATCTTGAAGGAATTGTCCGGTAAGTCACATGGTGCAGTAACCAGAATTGAACGGGGCAAAGTATGATGACTCTCCTCTTCTGACTGACCCTTCTCATGTTCCTTCCAGAGAACTGCAGTCCTGGGGAGATCCAGGACTTCATGGACCTTCTGAAGTTTCATGAGCAAGTCTGTAGGCATGAGAATTTGGTGAGGATGCTGTGGTGCCAGACCCAGAGGAGGCCGGTGTGTCTTATCATGGAGGCCATGACATTCGGGAACCTCCTGAACTTCCTACGGGATCTGCACGAGGTATTTGGAGATGTCTCCATCGGTTATGCATCGTATGATCCATGAGAAGACCAATGATGGCCAAGTTACCAGTCCTTCCAGCGCAGACCTATTAATTTGGCAGCCTGATCCAGCTAACTTTTACTAGCATTATACACTGAATGCTGAGACAATCATCTTTGCTGAGAATCTCGTGTATTGCTGCCCTTAAAGGACCACTGTCTCAAAAATCTTGAAATTTAAAATATATATACTGTATATATATATATATATATATAAACACATACAAATAAGAAGTATGTTTCTTCCAGAGTAAAATGAGACATAAATTCCTTTTCTCCTATGTTGCTGTCACTTGCAGTAAGTAGTAGAGATCTGACCTTACTGACAGGTTTTGGGCTAGTCCATTTCTCCATAGGAGATTCTCAGCATGGCCATTATTCTTTATAAAGATACTCCCTGAAAAAGATTTATATAAAGACGCTGGCCAGCCTGCTCACCGTACATTTTTCTCCCAGTTGGACAAAGCAACTGCCATTTACTAAGTGCTTTTAAAAACAAAGAAAACCATGAGAACCCCCTATGAGGAGATGGGCTAGTCCAAAACCTGTTGGTGTCTTTATAGAGAATCCCCTATGGAGAGATCAGACGCGTATCTGGAAGGATTCAGGCACGGCACGTGCCCCAGGCGACCTCCCTGTTCAAACAACATGGGGTCGCAGTGCTGCTGACAGCATTCCTGAGTCTAAGGGAGTAACAATCATCCAGCAGCCTGGCCATCTCAGTCTTTGTCATATATCTACATTAGAAGCTATTGAGAGGGGAGCTCCAAACTTTTCCCACTGTCCCTAAAGGGGCCCATACACTCAGCCGATTAGCGGCCGATCGATTGACCAGTCGATCGATTTGCGGCCTATTTCGATCGAATTCAATCGATCTGACATGTTGGGAAATTAAGGAAGATCTGTTGAGATTGCTTATCATTTTGAATTGGACCTAATGGAAACCTGATGGCAAAAAAAATGCCATCAGATTGATTTTCAATAGATTTCATACTGAAATCTTTTGGAAATCTGTTCCTAGTAAAAAATGTTCCAAAACACATCAGATAGGTCAGAGATCTATCTGATGATCTATCTGCTGCTAATCTAACAAGTGTATGGCCACCTTAACACAGATCATGTCTCAGTCCCCTGAGATAGCAGCAGATGCTTTTGGTCTGGAGGTTACAGGATCTCCTATTCATTCTCCTCTCTGTCATTCACACATTCCTCAGCCTTATCTCAATGTTCTGTTTGCTTACTTTTATTTATGACACTTTCTGCACTGTAACCATTACCCTGCTGGAATATCTGTGGCCAGTTTTAACAACTTCTTTCTTGTACAGTGTACCTCAATAGTTAAAATGCATTATATTTCTAGCTCAGTATATATATCTACTGATATTTAATAGGTTGTCAGGCTTTTATTATGTTATAATCATTGCTGCAAATGTTTAATTGCTTTCATTCATATGAAAGTGGTGGCTGCCATATTTATTTCCTTTTAAACAATACCGGTTGCATGGAAATCGTGCTGATCTTTCCGGTCACTAGGGTCTAAATCACACACCTGAAACAAGCATGCAGCCAATCTTGTCGGATGTGTCATAGACATTTGATCTGCATACTTGTTCAGGGGCTATGGCTAAAGGTGCCCATACACTCGTCAGATTGGCAGCAGATAGATAAGAAATGCATCTGATGATCTATCTGATGCGTTTTTAAAACATTTTTTACCAGGATAGAATTCCAATAGATTTCAGTTTGAAATCTATTGAAATTCGATCTGATGGCAGTTTTTTGCCATCAGATTTCCATTAAGGCCAATGCAAACTGATAAGCAATCTCATCAGATCGACCTAAATTTTCCACCCTGCCAGTTCGATGGAAATCCATCGAAATCAGCCATCGATCGGTCGATTGGCCAACCGATTTGCAAACGATCAATCGATCGATCGATCGGGATCGATCGGTCAGCCAGAAAATCGGCTGAGTGTATGGGCCCCTTAAGGCAGGAATCACACTTGTCTTTCAGTTTTCAGCTCGCCTTTTTCTGCGTACATTTTCTGCACACCAAATGTGTTTCTATGCTGAAACACACGTGCGTTTTTTTTCACAACAGGTAATGTAATTGATACAGAAAACTGACACAAAATGTGCAGAATTATCAGGCAGAATGTCAGTTTTTTTTCTGTGTATGAAAAACACTAAAGGTGGCCATACAATTATAGATTTGCAGCAGATTCCACCATCAGATAGATTTCTGGCAGATGCCTGTCAAGTAGAATCTGACAGGAATCTATCTGATGTGTGCCACATACTAGGAACAGATTTCCAATAGATTTCAGAATGAAATCTATTGGAAATCGATCTAAATGCATTATTGGACCATTAGATCCAATGCAACTCTATGGGCTATCGATCTGCTGCCAGCAACAGATCGACCTAGATTTTCCATCCTGTCACATAGATCAAATCGATTGAAATCGATCAAAATGGGCCGCAAATCGATCGAATGGGGAATTTGATCAATTTCTAATCTATTGATCGATTCTATAGAATCGATCAATCGATCGATGGCTGAAATCAACCAGTGTATGGGCCCCTTAAGTATGAACTAGTCCTTTGATTAACATGAGTTCTTCTGTGCAGAAAACGCGTATGAAAACAGTCAAGTATGCTCCCTGCCTTAAAGTATTAGAGGCAAAGGATCAGAAGGATAGCCTCATTTATTTTATTGTGTGTGTGTGTGTGTGTGTGTGTGTGTGTGTGTGTGTGTGTGTGTGTGTGTGTGTGTGTGTGTGTGTGTGTGTGTGTGTGTGTGCGCACATTACTGTCGGTAATGTCAGATTTCTACTACTTACTGTAAGTGACAGCAAAATAGGAGAAAAGTAATCTATGGCTCATTTTACTCTGGAGGAAACATACAGGTAGTCCCCGGTTAACGAACGAGATAGGGACTGTAGGTTCGTTCTTAACCTCAATCTGTTCTTAAGTCGGAACACTGTGCTATCTCTATCCCCTGTACCTCTTCTGCGCCTCCAGTGTCCCCTCTGTGTCACATCTGCCCTCTGTACCTGGTTATACAAGTTTAAAAGCCATTTTTTGTTAGAATTTTTTAAAATTGATTTTCTCAAATACTACAAGTCCAATTTGAATTTTTTTTACTTGTTCCCATGGAAACACAGAATCTACGCCGTTCGTATCGGCGGGGCGTTCGTAAGTCGAGCGTTCGTAAGTCGGAGACTACCTGTACATCTTATTTGTTTTTGTTTACATATATTTTACGTTTTAAGATTTTCGCCCCCTAATAATACAATTTATAATAATTTTTTTGGGGACAATCTAAACAAATCCATGTAGTAGAAAATTGGGTAAACTGAGTGAATTTACTTTGAATAGATATTTTAGGTGTTCCCTCATATTTCACAGAAATGGTAAAGGTGGCCCATACACTTGTCGATGTGACCAACAGCAGAGCCGGGCCAAGGCAGAGGCGAGAGAGGCCCCAGCCTCAGGGCGCAGTGTAGGAGGGGGCGCACAACTCACTTAGCTATCCTTCTCCTATTGTGTTTGAAGCAGAGAGAAATAAGAAAAGGGGATACATGGCAGTGACTGCAAGCCAGATAACTAGAGATTAGGGTGTTTGGGGCCCTGGTCAGTCTAATAGCTATCAGTGTGTGACGGCTGGGGTGGGAGGGATGGAGGGCCGCACTGTGGTGTCTCAGCCTTGGGTGCTGGAGGACCTTGTCCCGGCTCTGACCAACAGGCACATCCCTCTCAGATAATCAGGGCAGGATTATCCACAAGGCAACCTATGCAAGTGCCTGGGGCCTAGTGAGTGTCAGGGGGTCCAACTGCTACTTTTTCCTACCTTATATTACCAAAAGTACCATGAAGTGGGAGCCAAAGCTACTATCTTGCCTAGTGCCCCATTTCATCTTAATCCATCTTTGCAGATCATTATCTGATCCCTGAGGATTTGATCTGACTGAATCCCCCACACACTGTACACAGATTTTTTTTATAATTTTTAACATGAAAGCAATTGAAAATCTGTTTGCACCGCCTGCCAGGTCCCCCATCTGTGTCCCCCATTCTTTCCCCAGGCCAGGCGATGCAGAGCTTACTCTCACCTGCCCTTTCCCTGTGTCTTCTCTTTGCCACCGGGTGCTTCTCCCTGTAAGAGGAGCTGTATGTCCCGTGACTAAACACTAGAGGCACTGTGGCATCTACCTCCCGTGTCCACTAGAGGCCTCTAGTGTTTGTCACGTGCCGCAGGCACCCCGGAAGAGAAGAGATCAGGTGAAATCGCCCAACGGTTGAGAGAAGACCCAGGAGAAATCGCCAGCGCACAGATGAGAGTAGCTCTGCTGCTGCGTCGTTCATCCCAAAAACAAACCTGGCTAGTGACACGGTAACGACCTACTATTGATTGAGTGAAATCTTCCCTCTAAAGTGATCGACCAAATTGATCAATATTGGCCAAAAATTGAGCGATTGGGCATCGTAATGCTAGGTACACACCATAC